>NC_041232.1:38766997-38767881 GCF_002837175.3 Physeter macrocephalus
TCGCTTCATTTGCAAATATTTTCTCCCATTCTGTGGATTGTCTTTTCATTTTGTTTATGGTTTCCTTTGCTGTGCAAAAGCTTTAGAGTTTCATTAGGTCTCATTTGCTTTTTTGTTTTTATTTCCCTTTCTCTAGGAGGTGGGTCAAAAAAGGATCTTGCTGTGATTTATGTCACAGAGTGTTCTACCTGTGTTTTCCTCTTAAGAGTTTTATAGTGTTTGGCCTTACATTTAGGTCTCTAATCCATTCTGAGTTTATTTTTGTGTATGGTGTTAGGGAGTGTTCTAATTTCATTCTTTTACATGTAGCTGTCCAGTTTTCCCAGCACCACTTATTGAAGAGGCTGTCTTTTCTCCACTGTATATTCTTGCCTCCTTTATCAAAAATAAGGTGACCATATGTGTGTGGGTTTATCTCTGGGCTTTCTATCCTGTTCCATTGATCTATATTTCTGTTTTTGTGCCAGTACCATAGTGTCTTGATTACTGTAGGTTTGTAGTATAGTCTGAAGTCCGGAGCCTGATTCCTCCAGCTCCATTTTTCTTTCTCAAGATTGCTTTGGCTATTCGGGGTCTTTTGTGTTTCCATACAGATGGTGAAATTTTTTGTTCTAGTTCTGTGAAAAATGCCATTGGTAGTTTGATAGGGATTACACTGAATCTGTAGATTGCTTTGGATAGTATAGTCACTTTCACAATGTTGATTCTTGAATCCAAGAACATAGTATATCTCTCCATCTTTTTGTATCATCTTTAATTTCTTTCATCAGTGTCTTACAGTTGTCTGCATACAGGTCTTTTGTCACCTTAGGTAAGTTTGTTCCTAGGTACTTTATTCTTTTTGTTGCAATGGTAAATGGGAGTGTTTCCTTAATTTCTCTTTC
>NC_041232.1:38768388-38769996 GCF_002837175.3 Physeter macrocephalus
ATTTTGTATCCTGCTACTTTACCAAATTCATTGATTAGCTCTAGTAGTTTTCTGGTGGCATCTGTAGGATTCTCTATGTATAGTATCATGTCACCTGCAAACAGTGACAGTTTTACTTCTTCTTTTCTAATTTGGATTCCTTTTATTTCTTTTTGTTCTCTGATTGCTGTGGCTAAAACTTCCAAAACTATGTTAAATAACAGTGGTGAGAGTGGAGTACCTTGTCTTGTTCCTGATCTTAGTGGAAATGTTTTCAGCTTTTCACCACTGAGAACAATGTTTGCTGTGGGTTTGTCATATATGGCCTTTATTATGTTGAGGTAAGTTCTCTCTATGCCTACTTTCTGGAGGGTTTTCATCATAAATAGGTGTTGATTTTGTTGAAAGCTTTTTCTGCCTCTGTTTAGATGATCATATGGTTTTTCTCCTTCAATTTGTTAGTATGGTGTATCACATTGATTGATTTGCATCTGCTATACTTTGGAAGAGTTTGAGAGGATAGGTGTCAGCTCTCCTCTAAATGTTTGACAGAATTCGCCTGTGAAGCCATCTGGTCCTGGGCTTTTGTTTGTTGGATGATTTTTAATCACAGTCTCAATTTCAGTGCTTGTTATTGGTCTGTTTATATTTTCTATTTCTTCCTGATTCAGGCTCGGAAGTTTGTGCTTTTCTAAGAATTTGTCCATTTCTTCCAGTTGGTCCATTTTATTGGCATAGAGCTGCTTGTAGTAATCCCTCATGATCCTTTGTACTTCTGCAGTGTCAATTGTTACTTCTCCTTTTTTCATTTTTAATTGTACTGATTTGAGTCTTCTCCCTTTTTTTCTTGTTGAGTCTGGCTAATGGTTTATCAATTTTGTTTATCTTCTCAAGGAACCAGCTTTTAGTTTTATTTATCTTTGCTATTGTTTCCTTCATTTCTTTTTCATTTATTTCTGATCTGATCTTTATGATTTCTTTCCTTCTGCTAACTTTGGGGTTGTTTTGTTCTTCTTTCTCTAATTGTTTTAGCTGTAGGTTTAGGTTGTTTATTTGAGATGTTTCTGTTTCTAAGTATTTTTTGATTTCCTCTTTGATTTCTTCAGTGATCTCTTGGTTATTAAATAGTGTATTCTTTAGCCTCCATGTGTTTGTATTTTTTACAGATTTTTTCCTGTAATTGATATCAAGTCTTATAGCATTGTGGTTGGAAAAGATACCTGATATGGTTCAATTTTCTTAAATTTACCAAGGGTTGATTTTTGACCCAAGATATCATCTATCCTGGAGAATATTCCATGAGCACTTGAGAAGAAAGTGTGTTCTGTTGTTTTTGGATGGAAGGTCCTATAAATATCAATTAAATCCATCTTGTTTAATGTATCATTTAAAACTTGTGTTTCCTTATTTATTTCATTTTGGATGATATGCCCATTGGTGAAAGTGAGGTGTTAAAGTCCCCTACTATGATTGTGTTACTGTCGATTTCCCCTTTTATGGCTGTCAGCATTTGCCTTATGTATTGAGGTGCTGCTACGTTGGGTGCATAAATATTTACAATTGTTATATCTTCTCCTTGGATTGATCCCTTGATCATTATTTAGTGTCCTTCTTTGTCTCTTGTAATAG
>NC_041232.1:38770409-38779540 GCF_002837175.3 Physeter macrocephalus
TTTAAGGTAATTATCGATATGTATGTTCCTATTACCATTTTCTTCATTGTTATGGGTTTGTTTTTGTAGGTCCTTTTCTTCTTTTGTGTTTCGCATACACACTCACAAAAAGAGAAAAAGGGAAAATATATATATATCGTTGCTCCCAAAGTCCACCTCCTCAATTTGGGATGACTCGTTGTCTATTCCGGTATTCCACAGATGCAGGGTACATCAAGTTGATTGTGGAGATTTAATCCACTGCTCCTGAGGCTGCTGGGAGAGATTTCCCTTTTTTCTTCTTTGTTCGCACAGCTCCTGGGTGCTGCGGGGGCTCTGGCCCACCCAGGCCGGGGGTAGGGAGGGGCACGGATGCGGGGCGAGCCTGTGGCAGCAGAGCCCAACATGACGTTGCACCAGCCTGAGGCGCGCTGTGTGTTCTCCCGGGGAAGTTGTCTCTGGATCCCGGGACCCTGGCAGTGGCGGGCTGCACAGGCTCCCGGGAGGGGCGATGTGGAGAGTGACCTGTGCTCGCACACAGGCTTCTTGGTGGCGGCAGCAGCAGCCTTAGCGTCTCATGCCCGTCTCTGGGGTCCGCGCTGATAGCCGCGGCTCACGCCCGTGTCTGGAGCTCCTTTACATGTCACGCTTAATCCCCTCTCCTCGCGCACCAGGAAACAATGAGGCAAGAAAAAGTCTCTTGCCTCTTCGGCAGCTCCAGACTTCTCCCGGACTCCCTCCCGGCTAGCCGTGGCGCACTAGCCCCTTCAGGCTGTTTTCACTCTGCCAACTCCAGACCTTTTCCTGGGATCCGACCGAAGCCCGAGCCTCAGCTCCCAGCCGCCGCCCGTCCTGGTGGGTGAGGCAGACAAGGCTCTCGGGCTGGTGAGTGTCGGTCGGCACCGACCCTCTGTGCGGGAATCTCTCCGCTTTGCCCTCCGCACCCTATTGCTGCACTCTCCTCCGTGGCTACGGAGCTCCCCCCTCCGCCACCCGCAGTCTCCGCCCGCGAAGGTGCTTCCTAGTGTGTGGAAACCTTTCCTCCTTCACAGCTCCCTCCCACTGGTGCAGGTCCCGTCCCTATTCTTTTGTCTCTGCTTGTTTTTTTCTTTTGCCCTACCCAGGTACGTGGGGAGTTTCTTGCCTTTTGGGAGGTCTGAGGTCTTCTGCCAGCGTTCAGTAGGTGTTCTGTAGGAGTTGTTCCACATGTAGATGTATTTCTGATGTATTTGTGTGGAGGAAGGTGATCTCCACGTCTTACTCTTCCGCCATCTTGAAGGTCTCCCCTCAATCATGCTGTTTCTTATGTCTCCATAAGCATTCTGTTTCTAAGCAGGCTTTGCCACTTCTAGTTGCTTTAAGAAGCCCTTGATCATTCTTTCCTTTTCTTTGCTTTCTGTATTAGTGAGACTACCCTTCTCCCCTTGTTGGAGAGGCTATATCTGAGGAATTGGGTGACTGGTTATTGGACCTTCTGGTGTCAGCTTAAGAGAATAGTGGGGAGCCGGTGGGGGAGATAAAAATAGAATTTATAAGCCTGATAAGGGCTCCTGGCAGGAGACTAACCTTAACAGGGGAAGATGTTTACTTATGGATTTTAATATTTTGAAAAGTAATCAGGGCGAACTGATACTAAATGAAAGTTCTCTAAAGGAAACCACAGCCCCATGTTGAGAATCATCTCAGTAGTCTCTCCTTTTCCTGGCTATGAATCTTTCTGCTTCCCTCTGACCAGCTTGAGAAATGTCTGAAGTGGGAATTGGTGGGAATTGCCACCCATGCCAGAGGCCGGGGGAATTTACAGGACCCAAGAGGGGGCTTACGCCTTACACAGCAGCTGATAGGTCAGAGGTGAGGCTACATCAGGAGAGAGGGAAGTGTTTCAAAGGCAGAGTGGCTTGGGGTGGAGAGAAGGGGTTACAGGAAAAGAAGCCATCTCTGTAGAGCTCTCCTGCCTGGAGAATCCACACAGGGGTTTCCAGAAAGTCTGAGCTTGGGGCTCCTTTACGGTACAATGGATATGTTGACTTGACCGGGGGGGGTATCTTCCCCAAATATTTGCATTCCCCTCCCTCTCCTCTGTGTTTTTGTGTCACTGGAAAGTTTTGCTCACAAGCTTCTTGTGACTTATCTGTAGCTGTAGCCCAGCTGAGTTGCAAACCACATGTTTGATTTTGGACACGTCATTTGTGCCCCTCAGGGCTCAAGTTTCCTCATTTGCAAAACTGGGATGACAGTACCTACTTTGCAGGTTTGTTTTGAGGGTTCAGTAGAACAGCAAAAGGACCACTGGTCTGGTATGCAGTGGGCACTCCATGTGTGTTCGTTATTGAGACCAGAGATGGTTTTCCTCCCAATCCTGCCTAGCATGTAGGACCATTCCCTGTATACAGTAGGTGCTCAACAAACATTAACTAAAGTGTGCCATGAAGCTACACCTTTGAGGACCAACAATCCCACATATGGGGGTTTTCCTGTTTCTTGATGCTCCCCTCATCACTGCCAGACTCCCCATACATACACCTTCCCTCTGGCCACTTGGGAACAACTGTTTACTTGAACTTAGCTGTGGTTTCATTCCTCTCTGATGCTCCCTCTGTCTGGAACATACTGTCCCACCTGTACCCAGTTAATTCCACATCCTTGAAAAGTCAGCTCAAATATCCCTTCCTCTGGGAAGCTTTCCCTGACTCCTGCCCCCCTTTTCTGTGCTGCCACAGCACAAATGACACCCTGGTGTCTGGTCGAGATAATTGACTTTCTGCCCCATGAGCCCGAGGGCACCCCTTGTGCACTGTTGTGTCCCCAGGACCTGAACAAGGGACTAAGGCATGGAGGGCACCCAGGAAAGGGCTTTTGATGACACAACGCAGGGCTGCATGAATGCATGTGACAATGTCCCTCGTTAATAGTAACGGAGTTTGAGTCACAAGCTGAAACATGTGTCAGGAGATAGGACCATGACCATAGCCCCCTGAGTCCAAAGCACCTGGAGTCTGTGGCCACAGGAAGGTAGAGAAGGATTCTGGAAAAGAGCTCCTCCTCTTCTCGCAGAAGAGGAGTTATTCAGAAAATAGAAGCGCCCAACTTCTTGCAAACGGAAGAAACTGCAGGAAAGGATACTCTCAGTTCCACCCGGTACTACCTCCCTTAGCATTATTTGTGGGAATAATGGATGTGGCACTGTCAGAGCAACATGGATGGGTCCCTGGGGATGCCCCAGCCTGGCTCTGGGTCTGCAAATACCTGACTGTTGAGAACGACCCGGGGCAAACCTTGCTTTCAGGAAGCACTGCAAATAGAATGTGACTGTTATGATAATCAATTAATAATCAATTAGTTTAGTAATCTTCCCTTGTAGAAAACCTGCTGAAACAATGATGAATGTGCAGACTCAACCAGGGCCGAAAGATGATAGAGGGGGAAAAAAAGTAGCTTTGCAGTTTAAGCACACACAAAAAAAGAAAAAAAAAAAAAAAAAACTTGGAAACCAAATCCCCAAGCTTGGCTGTCTCTGGAAAATGAATTCCACAGGCACCGACTCCACGATGTTTTATCGAATGTGCTTTAGACTTGTAGGTGATGCATTGTCCCTCAGAGTCATTAAAAGGAACCCAGATAGCTGTAACACGGCTCAGCTTCTAAGAAGTGCAGACTGTCCACACTTGTACTTCCACACAATATACGGTTGTTGTTAGATGTGCACATCCCCACATGCTGCCTGGATGGGGGCCTCTTTGTCCTTTATTCAGATGCGGGATAAGGATGCTTTTAGCACAGCACAATGACAGCCATGCCTCCACACTCAGAGCCCAAGCACGAGACAGAAGCGAAAAGTTCCTTTGTTCCTAATGCAGTGTTCATCTTTTGTCATGCAGGCCCCCAAAGCTAAGGTACATGCAGGCCATTTTAAAATGATTTGGATAATTTCTGAAAAACATAATCTCTCCTAATTTGGGGGGTAAGTAAGGCTGTTAGCAAAGCTTTACAATCTGCTGTTGTGGACACCGTACACTGAAGGCATTTAGGGCTGTGCTTAGGAAAAAAATATCCATGTGGGTTTGTATTTCATTGAAAACAGAATGGTCACTATCCAGAGTCCAGATGACAGCTCCCTTTGTGACACTGCTTTGGGGGTCCAACAAAAACCCTGCCCTTTCTACAAAAGACAATGGCCGAGAAATGCTGGAGGGAAAGCTTCGCTGAGACTTAGGCTCCAAGGAGGCAGCTTTGGGCATTTTGTGTTCAGGATGCTGGACCTCAGAGCAGGCTCTCGCTTCATTTTTTTGGGAAAGAGGGCAGCGAACATTGATAATTGAAGATTTGCCCGAGTGGAAGCCAACAGGGTGGCAAAGTTTATTGATTCCCCTGAAGCCCCGGCCCCCAGGGAGTGCCTGATTACATCTTAATGTTTTTCTAATGTGCCTCAGCATTGCAGCCGTGGACATTTCTTTCCAGAGAAACCGTGCAACATGATGTACATGTGGGCGGGGAGGGTCATTCGTGTCCCCTGGAGCCTCAGCTTCTCCTGGAACATCTGAAGAGGAAGCCAGTATTTTAAGACTTGGAGATACTTCTGAATAGAAGCCTGTTGTTTTGCATACTTACCTTCTTCTCCAGACTGACAAGTCGACCTGCTGTGGTGTGTGGGTGTGAGGGATCGTGTGCTGAAATAACACGAGTGGTCTTCTCCATTCCTGTCATGAGCAATTGCAGGGTAAACAATTTTCACCGTCTATTCCAAAGACTTTTGTTTTCTCATTCACAACATACAGATTAAAACAGCTGAACTTAACACATCTTTGCATAAAAGCAAATTTTAAGGATTTATTTTTAAAGCAGGAGATTATCATCATTATTATTTCCTTCCACCACCCACTTCTGGTGACACTTAAACCAACAACTCTATGGGAGGGACCAGCAGATGTCACTGTAGTTCTGTTCATTCATCTTTTCTCTTGACGGGATTCTAGTTCTATCATTTTGGCCTCAGCCGATCACATTTCTTATTTAATCAAAGCATAATGCATCATAACATTTGTGATTCATGTTGTTGTTATTCTTTCATTGTGTGCGGAATTGGATACATATCTTTGCAAACAGAGATGCAAGCTAAAAAGTAGCCCAGACACCCCCAGTGAGGTGTGGAAATCAAAGGCCCTGCTGGAGAGTCATGATAAGACACAGGGACAAAAGAGCGGGGAAGGGTGTCTGCACACTGACGCTTGGTCCTGATGGACAATCTCAGTATTAAAGACGACACATTCCCTTCATTCTTACAGAGGGCTTGCAGGGAGCATCAGCCAGGGGCAGTGCCGGGTGTGAGGGCAGGTCCCCCGTCAGGGTGGCTGGGGACCACTCAGTAGAGGAGAAGGAGAGCAGGAGCTGGAGATGAGGTGAGTCTTTAGGAGTGAAGTCCCCTGCGCACAGCATTCTCTGCATTGAAAAAAATCACTGCCCTCTTGGGTGAAAAGAAAGATCCATGTGTTAACTTCAGGGTTGTCGTTTGGCAGAAGGTACCACGTAGTTTCTGGGAAGTTTGGTGTTTGAGGGAGAGACGTTGACCACACAAGGATGATCTGCTTGCCTTTGTTCTCCGTACTGATAGAAAGTGTTGAATTGAAAAAAATCAAAAAGGGCTTCTTTTTAGAAATGATCAAATTAATCTTTGGGGGAATAGGAAAATTTGTGGTACTTATTTATGCTAACTTTGTATTTAACTCAAGTGAAGAACAAGGATATCATTCCATCACAGAGACTGGACTTAAACACAGATCACCCAGGAATAAGTAAATGAAGCCCTAGAGACTGTGAACAAAGCCACTCTAATGGAATAAGCTATCTTTTAAGAGACTTTATTATATCCCCTCTACTGCCCATATCATTCAGTACCATACTAGCTGGGATTTTATGGACTGGCATCCTTCCTAGGTGGACATGTGATGGAAAGGCTGTGTCTGGGATGAAGCCTTTGTGCTCAGCCCTCCCACCAATCAGCACTCCCTGCACATATCCACAGCTTTTGATTAAGGAGTTGGATTATTCAATAATATAGCCAGTCCTAGTTCTCCTCCGCAGTTTGCTATTTTGACTTAATCTTTATCCAAAAGCTCAAGCCAAAGCCATCCTTATAAAGCAAGATTCTCAGTTAAGCATTTTTCTTCCCCTTTCTCTCCTCCTCCTCTTTCTTTATAAAGTAGGCAGCCTTCAAAATAGCTGCCAACAATCCATTATTCACACCTTTGCGTAATCCCCTCCTACATTGCATCAGCGTTGGCCTATGTGGCCAAAAGAATATGGTGGAAATGATGGTGTGTAATTTATGAGCATAGGTGACGATAGACCTTGTGGCTTCCACCTTCCTTCTTGGCTCACTCAGCTGCCATATTACGAGGGCACCCAACAGATTATGGAGAGCCCCAATGGGAGAGAACTGAGGCCTCCTGCCAACGGCTGCCACTTATTTGCCAACCATGGGAGGGAACCACTTTGGAAGAGCTCTTCCAGCCCCAGTCAAGCCTTCAGATAACTGCAATTCCAGTTGACACCTTGACTACAACTTCATGAGACCCTGAGTGAAAACCATCCAGCTGAGTTGCTCCCAGTGAAACTGTGAGAGATTATAAATATTTTTTGCTGTGTTAGACAGCCAGGGCCAGGGTGAGGCAAGCCTAGGGTACAAAATTTAAGGAGGCATTCACTCTTAGGGTCATGTAAGTGCATGGTTACAAGCCATCATCCCAGATCTGTTGTTTTAAGTCATTAACTCTTGGAGTAATTTGTTACTAAGCTATAGGTAAGTGATAAATTCTTCTTCTCCTTCGTTGCTCAGTCCCATTCAGTGAGGCTCAGCCTGACCTCCTAGAGTTTTGTCACTTATTTCTCTTCAGGCTCCCTGTTACCAGAAGCCGTGCTGTCACTAACCTCTTAGAGATACCTCCTTTTGATTTAGAGTCCAATATTGTAGTCCTTTTTGCCAGTCAATTAATTTAGAAAACAAAAGAACCACAACCATGGTGCATTTGCTACTTTTCTAGTATTGATACATATTAATGGCATCTTTATCAGGTGCTATCATATCAAGATGATATTAATCCTCTCTCTTACCTCAGGTTGTCATAGTCAAGAACATTTTTCATGATGTGAAGCAATGGGTTTGTGGTTTAGAGCACAGCCTGGAGTCATGGGGCATGAAGTAATAAAGTTAATGTAGGTCAGTAAGAACCAAAGGCTTTTCAGTAAACACAGGGTGACCAAAGACAAAGACTTTAATGAGAGGATCAAAGAAAAACATCTAGTTCAAAACCAGATAGCAGATAATTTTGACACTTGCTCACACATGAACAGAGATTGATAGATGCTACTGGGTTGGGTGACTTTAACCTTTTCTGCTCACCTCCCAAATACATCAACACACTCAACAATGCCGACAATAACACACCTTCTCAACCCATTTTTTTTCTGATTTCAGAAGATTTATGGGAATCTAGAGTTTTAAATGAAAGACAGGCCATTTATTTTATTATTTTGCCTTTTGGCAAGTTTGAATTTCTCTGTATTTTTTTGGTTAAAGATCGTATTTCCACAAACAAAACAGTTCAGAAGTCCTTTTAGATCCATTTACACTACTGAGGTGTTATGGAATATGGTCAAATATTATTCACACCAATGATTACTTAGACAAGGTAAAATATAAGAATATTTTTAAAATTAAATTCTGCTCAGGTATGGTAAGAGTAGATGAAAATAAAATTGAGGAACAGCATGTTCTTTCTCCACTTGAAAGACAGAACTACCAGTGTACTATCAACTGTTAAGACAAAGGAAACTCCTAGCAAACACTGAATTTGATTATAATAAATAGTAATAATAATAATGATGATGAGCAGAAGCAAGAAGAACTACAATTCTGCAGCCTGTGGAACAAAAACCACATTCACAGAAAGATAGACAAGATGAAAAGGCAGAGGGCTATGTACCAGATGAAGGAACAAGATAAAACCCAAAAAAACAACTAAATGAAGTGGAGATAGGCAACCTTCCAGAAAGAGAATTCAGAATAACGACAGTGAAGATGATACAGGACCTTGGAACAAGAATGGAGGCAAAGATCGAGAAGATGCAAGAAATGTTTAACAAAGACCTAGAAGAATTAAAGAACAAACACCTAGAAGACTTAAAGAATAAACAAACAGAGGTGAACAATACAATAACTGAAATTAAAAATACACTAGAAGGAATCAATAGCAGAATAACTGAGGCAGAAGAACAGATAAGCGACCTGGAAGACAGAATGGTGGAATTCACTGCTGCAGAACAAAATAAAGAAAAAAGAATGAAAAGAAATAAAGACAGCCTAAAACACATCTGGGACAACATTAAACATAGCAACATTCACATTATAGGGGTCCCAGAAGGAGAAGAGAGAGAGAAAGGACCCGAGAAAATATTTAAAGAGATTATAGTCAAAAACTTCCCTAATATAGGGAAGAAAATAGCCACCCAAGTCCAGGAAGCACAGAGAGTCCCAGGCAGGATAAACCCAAGGAGAAAACGCCAAGACATATAGTAATCAAATTGACAAAAATTAAAGAAAAATTATTGAAAGCAACAAGGGAAAAATGACAAATAACATACAAGGGAACTCCCATAAGGTTAACAGCTGATTTCTCAGCAGAAACTCTACAAGCAGAAGGTAATGGCATGACGTATTTAAAGTGATGAAAGGGAAGAACCTACAACCAAGATTACTCTAGACAGCAAGGATCTCATTCAGATTCGACGGAGAAATCAAAAGCTTTACAGACAAGCAAAAGCTAAAAGAATTCAGCACCACCAAACCAGCTCTACAACAAGTGCTAAAGGAACTTCTCTAAGTGGGAAACACAAGAGAAGAAAAGGGCCTGCAAAAGCACACCCATAACAATTGAGAAAATGGTAAGAGGAACATACATCTAGATAATTACGTTAAACGTGAATGGATTAAATGCGCCAACCAACAGACACAGGCTCGCTGAATGGATACAAAAACAAAACCGGTATATATGCTGTCTACAGGAGAACCACTTCAGACGTAGGGACACATACAGACTGAAGGTGAGTGGATGGAAAAAGATATTCCATGCAAATGGAAATCAAAAGAAAGCTGGAGT
>NC_041232.1:38779591-38780175 GCF_002837175.3 Physeter macrocephalus
TAACAATTATAAATATATATGCACCCAACATAGGAGCACATCAATACATAAGGCAAATGCTAACAGCTATAAAAGAGGAAATCAACAGTAACAGAATAATAGGGGGGGACTTTAACACCTCACTTACACCAATGGACAGATCATTCAAACAGAAAATTAATAAAGAAACACAAGCTTTAAATGACACAATAGACCACATAGATTTAATTGATATTTATAGGACATTCCATCCAAAAACAACAGAATACACTGTCTTCTCAAGTGCTCATGGAACATTCTCCAGGATAGATCATATCTTGGGTCACAAATCTAGCATTGGTAAATTTAAGAAAATTGAAATCATGTCAAGTAATTTTTCTGACCAGAACGCTATGAGACTAGATATCAATTACAGAAAAAAATCTGTAAAAAATACAAACACATGGAGGCCAAACAATACATTACTAAATAACCAAGAGATCACTGAAGAAATCAAAGAGGAAATCAAAAAATACCTAGAGACAAATTACAATGGAAGCACAACGATCCAAAACCTATGGGATGCAGCAAAAGCAGTTATAAGAGGGAAGTTTATAGCAATACAA
>NC_041232.1:38780275-38830457 GCF_002837175.3 Physeter macrocephalus
TACAAGCCTACCTCAAGAAACAAGAAAAATCTCAAATAAACAACCTAACCTTACACCTAAAGGAACTAGAGAAAGAAGAACAAACAAAACCCACACTTAGTAGAAGGAAAGAAGTCATAAAGATCAGAGCAAAAATAAAGAAATAGAAACAAAGAAAACAACAGCAAAGATCAATAAAACTAAAAGCTGGTTCTTTGAGAAGATAAACAAAATTGATAAACCATTAGCCAGACTCATCAAGAAAAAGAGGGAGAAGACTCAAATCAATAAAATTAGAAATGAAAAAGGAGAAGTTACAACAGACACTGCAGAAATACACAGCATCCTAAGAGAGTACACGTAACTCTATGCCAATAAAATGGACAACCTGGAAAAAATGGACAAATTCTTAGAAAGGTATAACCTTCCAAGACTGAACCAGGAAGAAATAGAAAATATGAACAGAACAATCAGAAATAATGAAATTGAGACTGTGATTAAAAATCTTCCAACAAACAAAAGTCCAGGACCAAATGGCTTCACAGGTGAATTCTATCAAACATTTAGAGAAGAGCTAACACCCATCCTTCTCAAATGCTTCCAAAAACTTTCAGAGGAAGGAACACTTCCAAATTCATTCTAGGAGGCCACCATCACCCTGACACCAAAACCAGACAAAGATACTACAAAGAAAGAAAATTACAGACCAATTTCACTGATGAATATAGAGATACACCACATTAACAAACTGAAGAATAAAAACCATATGATCATCTCAATGGATGCAGAAAAAGCTTTTGACAAAATTCAACACTGACTTATGATAAAACCTCTCCAGAAAGTGGGTATAAAGAGAACCTACCTCAACATAATAAAGGCCATATACGACAGACCCACAGCAAACATCATTCTAAATGGTGAAGAACTGAAAGCATTTCCTCTAAGATCAGGGACAAGACAAGGATGTCCACTCTCACCACTATTCTTCAACACAGTTTAGGAAGTCCTAGCCACGGCAATCAGAGAAGAAAAAAAAATAAAAGAAATCAAGTTGGAAAAGAAGATGTAAAACTGTCACTGTTTGCAGATGACATGATAGCATACATAGAGCATCCTAAAGATGCGACCAGAAAACTACTAGAGCTAATCAATGAATTTGGTAAAGTTGCAGGATACAAAATTAATGCACAAAACCTACCTAGGGAGACAAAAGACCTGTATGCAGAAAACTATAAGACACTGATGAAAGAAATTAAAGATGATGCAAACAGATGGAGAGATATACCATGGTCTTGGATTGGAAGAATCAGTATTGTGAAAATGACTGTACTACCCAAAGCAATCTACAGATTCAATGCAATCCCTATCAAATTACCAATGACATTTTTTGCAGAACTAGAACAAAAAAATCTTAAAATTTGTATGGAGACAGAAAAGACCCCTAATAGCCAAAGCAATGTTGAGGGGAAAAAAACGGAGCTGGAGGAATCAGGCTCGTGGACTTCAGACTATACTACAAAGCTACAGTAATCAAAACAGTATGGTAATGGCACAAAAACAGAAATATAGATCAATGGAACAGGATAGGAAGCCCAGAGATAAACCCACGCACCTATGTTCACCTATGTTAATCTATGACAAAGGAGACAAGGATATACAATGGAGAAAAGACAGGCTCTTCAATAAGTGGTGCCGGGAAAACTGGACAGCTACATGTAAAAAGTGAAATTAGAACACTCCCTAACACCCTACACAAAAATAAACTCAGAATGGATTAGAGACCTAAATGTAAGGCCAGACACTATAAAACTCTTAGAGGAAAACATAAGGGGCTTCCCTGGTGGTGCAGTGGTTGAGAGTCCGCCTGCCGATGCAGTGGACATGGGTTCGTGCCCTGGTCCGGGCGGATCCCACATTCCACGGAGAAGCTGGGCCCGTGAGCCATGGCCACTGAGCCTGCGTGTCCGGAGCCTGTGCTCCGCAATGGGGGAGGCCACAGCAGTGAGAGGCCCGCGTACTGCAAAAAAAACAAAAAAAAAAACATAGGAAGAACACTCTTTGACATAAATCACTGCAAGATCTTTTTTGATCCACCTCCTAGAGTAATGGAAATAAAAACAAAAATAAATAAATGGGACCTAATAAAACTTAAAAGCTTTTGCACAGCAAAGGAAACCATAAACAAGACCAAAAGACAACCCTCACAATGGGAGAAAATATTTGCAAACGAATCAACGGAGAAAGGATTAATCTCCAAAATATATAAACAGCCCATGCAGCTCAATATTAAGAAAACAAACAACCCAATCCAAAAATGAGCATAAGACCTAAATAGACATTTCTCCAAAGAAGACCTACAGATGGCCAAGAATCACATGTAAAGCTGCTGAGCATCACTAATTATTAGAGAAATGCAAATAAAAACTACAATGAGGTATCACCTCACACCAGTTAGAATGGGCATCATCAGAAATCTACAAACAGTAAATGCTGAAGAGGGTGTGGAGGAAAGGGAACCCTCTTGCACTGTTGGTGGGAATGTAATTTGATACAGCCACTATGGAGAACAGTATGGAGGTTCCTTAAAAAACTAAAAATAGAATTACCATATCACCCAGTAATCCCACTACTGGGTATATACCCAGAGAAAACCATAATTCAAAAAGACACGTGCACCCCAATGTTCATTGCAGCACTATTTACAATAGCCAGGTCAGGGAAACAACCTAAATGCCCCTTGACAGACAAATGGAAAAAGAAGTGGTGGTACATATATACAATGGAATATTACTCAGCCATAAAAAGGAACGAAATTGGGTCATTTGTAGAGACGTGGGTAGATCTAGCAACTGTCATACAAAGTGAAGCAAGTCAGAAAGGGAAAAACAAATATCATATATTAATGCATATATGTGGAACCTAGAAAAATGGTATAGATGAACCAGTTTGCAGGGCGGAAATAGAGACACAGATGTAGAGAACAAACGTATGGACACCAAGGGGGGAAAGTGCCCGGGGCAGGGGGTGGTGGTGGTGGGATGAATTGGGAGATTGAGATTGACATATATACACTAATATGTATAAAATGGATAACTAATAAGAACCTGCTGTATAAAAAAATAAATAAAATAAAATTCAAAAAAAAAAGCATGTGAAAATTTCCTATAGAAGAAGAAAAAAAATGATCATGATGCTGATAATAATGAAACAAGTGGAAGGAGGAAGAGGAAGAAGGGAAGGGGGAAGAAAGAAAGGAGAAGGGGAAGTGGAATAGGAAGAAGAAGGGGAAGAAGGAGAAAAGAAGTAGAAAAAGAAGAAGTAGGAAGAGGAGGATGAGAGGGAAGAGGGGGAGGGAGGAGGAGGGGGAAGAGAAGAAGTAACAGTACCAGCTAACATTTATGGAGCATTAACCCTCCAGGCACTGTTTTAAGTGCTTTACATGTATTAGCTTATTTAATACTCACAAAAACTCTAATGAGAGATACGATTTTTATCCACATAATACAAAAGGATACAGAAATTGGGTAGCTAGAGATCCCATGGACAATAAGTGGCAGATTCAGGAAGGTTATTCTCGAGGTTACCAATGAGACACTGTTAGTGTCCTTAGAAGTTTTGTTAATGTCCCTCAGTTCTGTTGTTGAGGTCCTGAGCATGGTCACTTCTAGAAGTGACGCCTTATGCAACACAACTCAATGGCCCATAGCAGCCATAACCATAAAGGCCAGAGTGGGGAGATGCGGAAGGACCTTCACTCAGAATGGGCAGAAGAAAGTGAGACCACCACAAAAATATGTTGACAGTAGCTTCAAGCAACATGAGATGGCTTAGAGAATTTGGTAATTAGCATCAACAAAAGCTTTGATTTGTTATGAGAGATACTTTTGACTGAGTAAGGGACATCATCAATGTTCTTTTTTATACCCATAGTTACAGACACCAGCCACAAGGAGTCTGTAAGTGACGAAGAGCATGGAGAATAGGTTGTTCTTTCAGCCTCTCCATATACTTGAATGACAGCTTCAGCATCAGCACTTCCACAACTAGAGTGTAAGCTCTTAGAAGGGAGGGACCACCTAATCTTCAGCAGCACAGTGTCTAGAACCCAATAGCTATTCAAATATACTGACCTGATATTCAAGTAGGAAGAATGATTATATACTCAGAGCCAGCGAACCACAATGGATACAAGAAATAACAGAAACCTCTGGCCTCTAGGCTTTAGGTACCTGAAAGGTCTGAGTTCTGGTCCAGGCTCTGCCACCTCCTGGCTGTGCGATTAAATAAATTACTTAATCATTCTAAATCCCAGTTTCCTTACTTATGAAAAGAGAGGATTGCAACATATATTTCTTGGAGATATTTTGAAGATGCAATTATGAGGTAAGAGTTGAGAGCAAGAACTGTGGAACAGACTGCATGGGTTTTGAATTTTTGCCCTGCCTCTTAATTAGGTATGTAATCCTGGGAAAATTGTTTGACCTCACTTTGCCTCAGTTTCCTCCTCTGTAAAACCTGATAATAATAGTACTTACCTCACGGGGTTTTTGTGAGGAGTAAGTAAGTTAAGACATATAAAATGCTGAGAACAATATCTGGCACATTAGCAAGGTCTATTTAAGTGTTCCATATTATAGTTAAGTCACAGAATGCTTTTGAAGCTCATGGCACAGTGCCTGGCACACTGAAAATGCTCAATTAATGGTTGTTATTGTGTATTTTGCTGGTAATAGTCAACATTAGTTGGAAGGAGGGGAGGCATCTAATGTGAAATGTGAATGAATTGCAAATGGCTACATTGTTGCAATTTTAATAATGCTATTGTCTATTTCCTGTGAGTGACACTAAATTAAACTGTTTGCTCATCAAGTGGCTGTTTCCTGGGATTTTTGAGTTTCTTTAACATCCAGTAGCCCTTCTGGCTAATGTCACATGTTGATTTGTTAGTGATGATCATTTAGTGATGATCAATGTTGAACCTTAGTCACAGTACAAATATCCTCTGTGTTTTATGGGCTGTATATTTGGAACTTTAGCAACCCTTATCTGAGGGACTCTTCCTTAAAGGCACACATTCTGATTTTATTGTGCCCATTTTTCTCAAATGTAATTTTTTCCTACAGAGCCAGGGCTGGCAGAGGTATTGCAGAATCACAAGGTGGGAGACCTTTAGACCCGTCAGAAGAGCCAGTGGGGTCAGAACTCTGTCTCTCCTTCTGTCTTTCCTAGGCAGGAGTGGTTTCCCAGGTCCTTGTTCTCAAAGGACCAACAGGGTCGGGCTTGTTCTCAAACGCAGTCTCTCCTTTTCACTCTGGCTGGCTGTCGGAAGGACTCACTCGCGGTTGCTTGTCAGGTGCAGGCTTTTGGCAACCTGGAGGCAGGCTCAGTGGAAGCTCATGTTTCAGACCACGGCATAGCCGTTGACAGGAAGGGCTGGCATGTATCGCATCTCGGCGGCCAACCAGGTGATGCTTTCCCAAAGGTGGGAACAGGTGCTTCTCCCGTGTCTCCACTGTGCCTCTTTTTCTCCAGTCAGGCTATTTGGTGAGTTGCCCTTTGGTAAAATCCACTTAGATGGTGCCTGGCAGGCAGGCATTTTATGCCACTTGGAGGCAACCATGAGTGCTGATCTTTGCATGAATAGATCGCCAATCATGCCTGTCCCGTGGCCTGCACAAACCTTTCCCTCAAACCAGCCCACGTGTAGAGAAAGTCCATTGGTAGAGAATTTTTTAAATATGTTAAATAATTGTGCTCAGAATGCAATTTCTTTGGGGAGGGGAAATATTTTAAAAGTCACTGCTATGATTTTATGATCGTATTTTAAAATATTTTTAAAGTCATGGAAAACTGCATGTGAATGAACTTGTCAAGGCTATCTATGTTTGGGGTTCGTGGAGCCAGCCTGCCAGGACTTGGCCCTTCCTACCGCTGGGAAGGGAGGAAACGTCCGAGAGGACACATGTTCCAGGACGAGCAGTGGCCTTGTTTTCAGGTGTTGTCACTCCGCAGATACTCAGAAGGCAAATTTTGTCTATGACCGCAAGGCTGGGCTGCCTTTGTGAGGGGGAGGGGACATAAGTTGGCCTCATTCAAAGTAGGGTCAGAAAGAGAAGTTTTACTTGATGAGCTCATTCTCCAGAAACAAAATCAGGAAAAGATTGGGATCCATAGCCTGTAAGAATCTTATAAAGTTCTGAGCCTTTTATGATATCCCCACATGGTGAATGTGTCCATCCCCCTGTATGTCTCTACAAGGTGATTTGTAGAAGAGCCTTTCAAGAGAAGGGGATGTCATGCTATGCTCAGCTTTGCAAGGAAGAGGGCTCCTCGGAAGACTGTATCCTATTCTGCCACTTGGCTGTGTGGTGTGTGGCCCCAGGGGACAGAGCCTGGTGGCAGCTGTAGAGTAAGGCCAAGGCTGTGGAGAGAGGCAGAGGCTTGACTTGCTTGGTAAGAAAGGAGAGTGCAGGCCGGACCCACAGGGTACCGTAGCATCCCTCCGGCGTCCTGCTTCTTTCTTTTGCTCTTGTTGGTGCTGCCTTTGTGCTAAGGACCAAACTATCTTAGCTGCCCAAGAGGGAGACCTCATTCCTCTATTCAAGGAAACTCACTTGACATGAAGGAAACACACACACACACACACACACACACACGTGTGTGTGTTTCTTTCATGTCAAAATACATAAATATTTATCTATTTATTAAAAATATATGTCATTGATATCAGCCAGGGATTTTTGCAGTTTTAAAGATTCTAGGTGATAAGAAGCAATGCTACACTCAAGGGACTAGCACTGGCTGGAGACACTTCAGTCATCAGTTAAGGGCCTGTGGGGGAACTATTTCAAATCCTGCAGAGGACTTACAAAGGAGGAGGGAGAAAGATGGGTAGATTTGGCAAATCCATTCTCTAGGGAGACAAAGCTCAGGCCAATACAAAGCTGTTACGTTGAGTTTATCCCACTGCTAATTGATGTGTGTTGTTCGAGTGGCCTTCCTAGGACCCTTCAAACAGGACCACAGAGGCTTCCGTCTGTCATCTGTAAGGCCAGCTTTGTGTGCAGCTGGGCTGACTGTGAAAAATGAAACATCCTTGACAGATAGTAAATTTCACTAGAATAAGAACTATACCCATCCTTGAGCATAAATTCTCAATGTTTAGTTCAGAACTCAACCTCATGACCCCTTAATAAATATTTGCTGACTTGTTGATGTGCTGCTCAGAAAAGAAGTGTCCATGAAAATAAGCACACACAGCATCTATCTGTGTGACCTTGAGCCAATCCTCTAGCCTTTCTGGATTACTGTTTCCTCATCTGTAAAAGAATACGGTGCTTAACATTTATTGGGTGCTAACCCTGTAGCAGGCATTGAGCTGAGCACTTTATAGTCATGATCTCATGGAGCCCTTAAAACATACCTATGGAGTATGAACTGGTAGTGTTTTACAGATGAGTAGACTGGCATAAAGAAGCCTCAGGTCACTGAGCGGTTAAGTGGTAGCAGTCTGGCTCCAGAGCCCATCGTTTACTTACTACCCAGGAATAGGAATGATGAAGGTGCCTGTAACTAATTTACTTATGCGTTAATCACCTGATCTCTGGGGCATGCCCTCTGCTTCAGGTCCCCTTGAGCTGTGGTGTGAATTCCGTGGGAGAAGGAGAACAAAGGCTCTTGTGTCAGGAATGCTTTTGGTTGCAAGTAACAGAACGTCCAACCGCCAGCACCTTGCAGGCAATTGGCTTTCTGGGAGTGGTGATTCTGCTGTGTGTCTGTGGGCATTAACCACCCTTAGAATCTTCAACTGAAAGGGCTATACTTTCTCAGGCTTTTTCCAGGTGGCACCAAAAGCAGGGAGAGGTGTGAGGCTCTCAGCTTCTGTGTGAGCTTTGATTTATCATCAGATCCACACAGGCCACCTGGGTGAGTCCTTTGCCTGCTCCCCACCTACCACCCCTCAAGGTGAAACACCTCCTCATGGGAGGGGGAACACAGATGCCCTCTGAGTGGTGAAATCGGAGGAGTCTTGGCTCTTCCTGTAACAACTTTTCATTTCCTGGAATGCCTGCAGGCCATTTCTGCGAAACCAGGCCATGAGTAACTAACTAGAAGAGCAGTGACTTGAGAATTAAAAAATTACTATTGGTGAAACCCCCTGATGGTTCCCTTCATTATTTAAAATTAACTTTTTTTTTCAGGTGAGCCCTTGAAATGGGGAGCATGGCGACTAGACGTTTGACTACTGCCTCTTACGAGGGTCTGTGTTTTTCACTATCACCTCTATTGTATTTTACGAGGGGATATCCCTAAATGAGGTTAAAATGTCTCTTATACCCACGTTTTCTGCTCCATTTTTATAGCCAATGGTAACGCTCTCACTGAGGCTCCCAACACCTCCTGGGCATTCTCTACTTGTCTCTCTCCCTCTAATCTATCCTGTTCGCTCCCACCAAATTAATCTCTCTAAAATACTGCTTTCATCATCTTGTCACTCTGCTCATAAAACTGTGTGAGGCTCCTCTCTACCTAATGAATAAGCTCCAGAGTATGCAGCCAGGCATTCCAATGCTCCATCCTCAGGCCTCAGTTTTCCCTCTTTTCCCCTTTATTCTCCAGTGAGAATTTGTTTCCCCCACTATGCAGCTCCTTATACATTTCTCTCTCTGCCCCTCAGCTCTACTCTACTCTGCATCTCTGGCTCTCCTACTCGACCCATCGCTGGAGGCTCCCTTCAACCATGTAGCCTCCTCCGCCAGGCTTGCCGTCCTCACAATCTATTCTCCCTTCTCCCAGATATTCTATAGTCCTTATTACCCTGAAACACTTTCACAACTAGCCAGGTTTGAGCAAGTGCTAGATGAGCTTATTACTTATGGCTCCAAGATTTCACTCTACCATTTCCCCTATTTATTGCCAGCAGCAGAATTCATGAGGCTTGTTAGTATAATGAACAATTTCAGGGATGGATTTGAGTCAGACATACTATGGTAGACATTGTTAGTTGCCCATCCAATGTCTCCCTTCTTTTTTACCGATGAGATTCCTATTTTATTCAGTACAGTAACATGCCCAGTCATAGCTCTTTAATCTTAAATCTAAGATAATCAGAACACTCATACTCCCATTTCTCAGCATCTGTTACAGCCAGGAGGGGCCATGTGACACTGTACTGGTAAGTGTGCCAGATGTCCTTGAGAAGGGATTTGTTTCCTGATAAAAGGCACAGTGTTTGAAGAGAAAGTGCACTATTGTTGAACCTTTCACTTCTTCCTGCCTTGAACATCATTAGGATGTTTGGGACCCATATTGACCATTTTGCAACCGTGAGGTAACAAGCCCGAGAATGAAAAGTCAACACTTTAAATATGGTAAACAGAAGAACAGTAAGAAGTTGGATGCTTCATGTCTTTGTTGAATCAGTACATCAACATGCAACTACATCTTAACTTCCTGTACGTGAGATAATTAAATGTCTTGAATATTTAAGCCACTGTTAGTTGGATATTCTGTTACTTGCAGCTGAAAGTATTTCTAACTTGTACAATCATATTCATATTTTGAGAGCCCTAAACAATGCATGAACACTGTATATCTAACCAAATGCCTTGAACCAGTACAGTGGCAGATGTTGTCATATTAAAAAAAAAAACTTCCAGGGCTTCCCTGGTGGTGCAGTGGTTGAGAATCTGCCTGCTAATGCAGGGGACACGGGTTCGAGCCCTAATCTGGGAAGATCCCAAATGCCGCTGAGCAACTGGGCCCTTGAGCCACACCTACTGAGCCTGCGTGTCTGGAGCCTGTGCTCCGCAACAAGAGAGGCCGCGATAGTGAGAGGCCCGCGCACCGCGATGAAGAGTTGCCCCCGCTTGCCACAACTAGAGAAAGCCCTCGCACAGAAACGAAGACGCAACACAGCAAAAATAAGTAAATTAACTAATAATTTAAAAAAAAACTTTCAGGAAATTAACATCAGATGCATATGCATCTAAGTACACTCCATTTACCAGAGAAAGAAACCCTCTCAATGATAAACTCTAAAGTGCTAATTCATAACCATAACAATTAATTAAATAATAGGACAGTTGAGCAAGATAAACAAAGGAAATTGTAGAAAGTACATTAATCCCACTAACCCGGAAAAAAAGTTACATTGGCTCACATTTTTAAATAACCAAATTTTTAGGTGAAAATAAGGTCCCACTAATATTTACATATTAATTTTATTTCACTGTTTGTTAGTGAAAACTCCATTCCCTTGTCTTCATGTTTCCTTGAGAGGGTTTCTGTCAAAGCAATATTCCTGCCTTTCTTCCCACCCTTACTCTTTCCTTTCCATGAAAAGTGTGAGCTACCTGATAAGAAAATTTGGGAGAAGGTTCTGGGCATACTCTCCCCAGCTTCTCCATGGCTGGAGATACATAAATTAGCAAATAAGTTGTGTATACATGATAATTGAAGATGTAAGCTTGGATGAGCTTATTTAGGGAAAGTTTATATAAAATACAGCCAAAGACCAAGACCTGCAGAACACTAACGTTTAATGGTCAGGTAGAGGGATATGAGCCTGATAAGAAGAATAACAATGAGAAATGACAGAGCTAGGAAGGAAGCCAGGAGAATATCGTGCAAGCCGGGAGGAAAGGTTTATAGAAGAGAGTTGTGCTCAACTCTGTGAAACATTGCCAAGACAGGGAAGAAGAGAGCTGAAAAGTGTTCATCGACTGACTTTAGTCCCTGAGACTTCAACAAGAGTGTTACCACTGGGGTGATGGGGCAGAAACCCTGTGGGAGGGTGTTGAATATTGAGTGAAAGGTGTTTAAAAGAGGAAACAGTAAGTTTAAGAAAAATTCTTCTAGAACTTAGTGTGAGGGAAGAAAAGAGAGGCAGAACTGAAGTTGAAGAGTAATTTTAAATGTGATTTAAGATGATTTAACAAGTCCAATGGGAAGGGTTTGCTTGAGAAGAAGAGTCTGAATATATCAAAGAAAAAGAATTATTGTTAAATGTGAGGTTCCTAAGGGGTTGGGAGGGGGTCACAGGTAAAGTGTAGCCAAAAAATTGACTTTAGGTAGGAGGATGAATAGCTCTTCCATCTTTAAAGGAGGGAAGGAAGCACAGGTGTAGGTTTGTAGATCAGAAAGCCAATGTGTTCTTGTTGGACGGCCTCGATTTCCTGTGTGAAGTGGATGAGATCAAAGGCTGAAAGTGAAGGAGAAGCTATGAGTGGGGGAAGAGAGTGGAGGAGATCTGTTAGTCACAGAAAGTTAGAGATTGAGTTGAACAATATACCATGTATGGATACATGGATACAGTATTTGTGACCCATTTGAGGTGGATGGTCATGAAATTATAGTGAAACAGTAATAATTTTTTGAAAAATTAAGCACAGTTATTTGAAAATTCTCCCTAAATACTCTATTGCCTATGGGTTTGTTTATATCACCCATTTAGAAAAATCTTGGTTGTTTGTCAAGTCTTATCTTCTTGTATGCCCAGTTATTTTTTTATTGAGTACTCAGTGTTTAAATAAAAATAACGCTTGTTATCACACAGTGTCTATGAGTCAGACATTCAGGGCCAGCTTAGGTGGATGGTTCTAGTTAGGGCACTTCCATGAGTTTATAATCAAGGTATCGGCTAAAGCTGTAGTCATCTCATGGCTTGGCTGGAACTGTGGGATCCCCTCCCAAATTGGTGCATTCACGTGGCTGTGGGTAGAAGGCCAAGGCCTCAGTTTCTCAGTGCATGGACTCTCCAGAGAGCTACTTGAGAGCCCTCTGACACAGAATCTGCCTTCCCAGAGTGAACGGCATGAGGAGCAAGATGGAAGTGAGTGCTCACTTATTTATTTATTAATAAATTTATTTATTTTATTTATTTATTTTTGGCTGTGTTGGGTCCTCGTTGTGGCACGCGGGCTTCTCGTTGTGGTGGCTTCTCTTGTTACAGAGCACAGGCTCTAGGCGCGCGGGCTTCAGTAGTTGTGGCACACGGGCCCAGTAGTTGTGGCTTGCGGGCTTAGTTGCCCCGCAGCATGTGGGATCTTCCTGGACCGGGGCTCGAACCTGTGTCCCCTGCATTGGCAGGCGGATTCTTAACCACTGAGCCACCAGGGAAGTCCTGACTCACTTATTTTCGATTGAGTGTTTGACAGAGAAAATTTGAGACACTGGATAATGTTTTCTTCCTTCAGAAAGGATTTGTCATTGTTGCTGGAAAGGAGCTGGGTTAAGGGCACTAGCAATCCCAGGTCCTTCATCCAATCAGAAATGGATATGATACGAAACGTTAGCCCCTGTGAAGACGCATATATTTCCAGTTCACTCTTACTTCTTGGGTATGGCCCTTTGGTATCCCAGCTAATTGCCTGGGGTGCTTACCAAGCAGGCCTTGAGCGCCAAGCTTTGAGTCCCCAGACCCTGGAGACTGGCAGAATTCCTGCCCAGTTCTCAGTCTCTCAACTGTGCTTTCAGAATTGCAGGTGCCTGATGGGCCATGGTTCTCAGATTTTAGGGTATATCAGAATCAACTAGATGGTTCGTTGAAGCAGATTTCTGGGTCTCACTTCAGAGTTTCTGACTCAGTGGATCTGGGGTGGAGCCTGAGAATGTGCATTTCTAACAAGTTCCCAGGTGCTACTGTTTACTCAGTGCCCACATTTGGAGAACCACCATTCTAGGGGAAAGGCAGCCTTGAATGGGCTTCCTTCCTCTCTGGGATTTGACAGTGTGATTTCTCACTGCCTTGGTAACTTGTCAGTGTCACTAAACTGATGTTTCTTTTCACATATTTCTTATGATCAGAGAGAGGATTGTTCTGAACCACCTACTCTGCTGTTACCAGAAGAAAAACTTCCAAACTAATAATGATGGCTAACACTACAGAGAAAGTGTGATGTGTCAGACTGTAGCCAGCATGGCTGTTGCTTGAACAACCCTAGGGGGCCTTGCACACATTGTGTTTTATATGCCTGGCCACACCATGTTGGTAGAGTTGTGCAATGCAGCAGCCCTGTGTAGCTGGGTCCTGTGCAATGATCTTTTTTTTTTTTAATTTCTTTATTTTTGGCTGCGTTGGGTCTTCATTGCTGTGCGTGGGCTTTCTCTTGTTATGGAGAGTGAGGGCTCCTGTTCATTGTGGTGCGCAGGCTTCTCATTGCAGTGGCTTCTCTTGTTGCGGAGCACAAGCTCTAGGTACGCGGGCTCAGTAGTTGTGGCTCGCGGGCTCTAGAGCGCAGGCTCAGTAGTTGCGGTGCACATGCTTAGTTGCTCTGCTTCATTGTGGTGCGCAGGCTTCTCATTGCAGTGGCTTCTCTTGTTGCGGAGCACAAGCTCTAGGTACGCGGGCTCAGTAGTTGTGGCTCGCGGGCTCTAGAGCGCAGGCTCAGTAGTTGCGGTGCACATGCTTAGTTGCTCTGCGGCATGTGGGATCTTCCCAGACCAGGGCTCAAACCTGTGTCTCCTGCATTGTCAGGTGGATTATTAACCACTTTGCCACCAGGGAATCCCCCTGTGCAATGATCTTATATGTATTATTTCATTTATCCTCACAGACGTCCTATAATCCTTACTTGCAGATGAGGAAACTGAATCTTAGAATGAATAGCTTTCCAGAGGCCACAGGGTTTGTCGATTGCTAAGACTCTATTTCTTGATATGTGGGAAAGCAAGTTTGCATTAAGCTTTTGACCTTCCTTCTTTCCCTATATGTAAAATGGGTACAGGAGTATTTATTCTCCACTTTGGAGCTGGGTAGAGTGAACTAACAAAGCAGTGGGTTTAAACTCTTGAGAGCTTTTTGGGATAAGAGAATTAACTTTTGGAAAGTGGTTTTGTTACAAAGGTAGAAACACCTCCAGCTGTTAAACAAGCAAATGAAGAGGACCAGCGAAGCAGAGCTAAGGCCAAGGCAGGTGTTTCAAATAGCACTGCAGAGTGATGGCAAGATGTATCCACCTTTCAAATGGCACCCTGCTTTAAAATGCAACAGCTTTAAAAAGCAATAGCTTCAAAAAGCAACAGCTTCATCCACTGAGACGTGTAAGACCAAGTTTCTCCTCCCCTTGTTTTCCTCTTTCTCTTAAAGACATCAGGTGTTGAATTCATTCCTTCTTTCGTTTCTTCTCTTCCCTCAGTGACTAATGACAAGGTATTCATTTAAAAAGTGAGGATTTTGAGAGCGCCTAGACACTTCAGGCATTATTATTGCAACATAAAGCTCTTTACCTACAGGTCAAAAGTTCAAAGGTAGGCTGGGTCAAAAGTGACAAGTCTGATACTGGCCATCTGCTGGCTGCTGCATGGTTCATGACAAATGGATTGATGGGCTCAGCGCACTCGCCAGTCCGCGTGGGAAGGGCATTGCCAGACACTGGTTGGCATTCTCAGCACAGAGGCTGAGGCCTTAGTTGGAAGGACTCAGCTTTACTGACGTTGCCTCCTAGAGAATATGTGTGCGGGGCAAGGGAGAAAGGCATGAGTTGCTTGGGAAGAAAGAGAGAGAGAGGTTGTCTTAACCTTCCATCTTCTTGACTACAAAGAAGATACCCTTTCCAGACCCAGGGAAGCAGTGGACTTCCTGGTTTGTCATTCGCTTTGGGGACTTTATCCAACAGAGGCGAGAAGACAACTGCCAGTAGTAAATGATGCGGGTCATGTTGTGCAGAGGAGACTGCTTTTGCTCTTTCAGCTAAAGCGAGGAGAGGAGTGGAGAACACACAGGAAGGGGAACGGGAGAGGGATGCATGGGCATGAACATACTTAGAGGAGGAGACCTCCCTTTCTTCTTTGCACACATAAACATTCACGCGAGATTCTTGAGAACAAGCGGTAGGGTGTCCCGCTGTTTCTCTTTTGTCTGATTCTCTCCCAGCTGGCTCCATGCTCTTACAGGAAGGCAGGGTCTCCATCCACAGCTCTTGTTATGTCCCATGGGGGTCAATGTCAAGGACAGGTGTGGACCCTGACACCTCCCCCCCCACGACTGAGGTGTACTATTTATTGCCGTCTCTGGGTCTAGGCATTTTCAGACCAGTTTTGGCTCAAGAAACATACAAACTGCTTTTAAATTTTTTATTTTTTCAACAAGAGGCACATAAATTTTTTAAGCTACATTTTCCTTTTTGTTTTCTTTTACTATGTTGTCCCTATTACCAAAGTCCTTGCCTGAATCCAAGGGTCTTCCTGACTTTGGTCTGAGTGTCTGAATCTTCATCACACCATCACTAGAATGGAATCTGGCGAGATCCAAATTTCAGTGGGTCAGTGTGTGAATGACATTGAAAAGGCAGTGAAAAACAGGAACTCTTCTTTCCAGAAATCTGGTGGTGGAGGAGAAAGACAGCCACGGGGCAGGGGGAGGGGTTGCAGGGAGGTTTGTTAAGATGAGTGAGGAACCGTGCATATATTTTCAGTTTGAGAGACAGTGAAGAGAGGGAGAATAAAAATGTGCTGGATAGAAGGGGAATGCCAGAGAAGCAAGAGAGGAAAGGAATCAGCTGCATAGGAGGAGGAGGTATTCCCAAAGAGGATGAGGTTCCGAGGGAGGAAAGGGCGCTGTTACGGATCCATTTCAGATGAGGAGAGGGCGCTTCACCAACAATATGCTTTTATCTTCTTTGCACGATAGAAGTCAAGGCTCTGCACTGAGAGGTGGCCAGGAGCCTGAGGAATTGCCACAGATTTGTGGGAAAGGGAAAAAAGTCACGAGGGAACAGAAATGGAGGGCTGCAGGCCGGGCTGGGTTCAGATGGATTTGCACTCTATCTGTATATTGGTATCACCTTTAAAGTCATCCAGCAAAGCTTGCTTTTCAGTCATGCAGTGGGGATCACTGCTTTACATTGTGCAAGGAGGTTTGATGTGAGGATTGGAGAGAAAGCAAGCTATAGAAAATTCCACCCAAGATATACATGGAATTGGGGGAATAAACCCAATTGGGGTTGTTAAAAAGTTTTCAAAGAACTTTACCAAAAAAACATCTTTTCTCTTCAGTCAAAACAGCATGGAAAATAATAACATGGCGTTCAAACTCCATTCTCTCTGTTCGGGGTAATGCTTGAAGAAAAAGAAAAGTGTATTCTGTGGTTAGTCATATTTTAATTGGTCACAATATGAAGCAAAAATTCAAAATGAATGCTAAAGTATCTCCCCTCTGGAACATTCAATTAAAATCTGTGGGGGGAAAAGCCTCACAAATGACAGCCAGAGCATAATGACAACAATAACAACAAAAGTCACTGTAAACCTAGACTTTAGGCAGGCAGATGACATTGAAATGAGTCAAGTGACTGTGTGTGTGTTGGGGGGGTACATGGGGGGCAGGGGCGGGGGCTGGAGGGATTAACCCCAGGTCCTCCTATAGCAGAAGGCTCAGCCCAGCCTGTGCACTAAACATTAGTCCCCCTGCAAAGGTGTTTTGCTCTGAGCGAAAAGTGTGACATGGGCAGAATTCATCCTAGGCATCTGCAGTCCTGCCTTCCCACGCCCTTCTTAGCCTTCATAGTTCCTGCTTCCACCCCTTAGGAATATCCAGTGTCTTCTCTCATGCCTTCTCTCTAAGGATTTGAAATGTATTCACACTAAGGTAAAAATAACTGAAGATAGAAAAGACCAGTTACTTATCTCAGGAGTATCAGCACTTTAATAAGCCAAATCTTAGGTAAAATAAATGTTACTGGGCTCTGAAACAGCATCACATGCATGGAAGCCTATTCTGCTTATTCACTGAAGGCACTCTGAGACCATGCCACACGCCTGCCAGTAAGAAGCCTACGTGGGATAGCTTAGAGAATTGTTTGAGTCCTGGAAGGGAACTTAGAAATGTTAACATGTTGTATTGATTAAGATGATGTTGCAATCATCATGAGAAAAACTAAAGGTTATTACAGACAAAATGATCTGTGAACTTTTTAGCATTTAGCGTTGCACTTGACAATTCTTGTTTTGTTTTTCCTCAAAGGAGAAAATACATGCCTCCCAGGTGGGGTTCAGGTGTGCAGATGAGCATATGCATGCCTGTGCCCACAGGTTTGGCGAGACCCTTGTGCATCACATACTCCACCTGAAGTCCCCATGCAGAGCCAGTCCCTGTCACTTGTGAACTTTCTTGGTCCTCATAGCCACCACATGAAGGAGATACTATTATCTCAATAGTACAGAAAAGAGAGCTGAGACAGAGAGAGCTTGAGTGACTCGCCCAAACATACTCAGCATGCAGGTTGTGGACCTGGGACTTGAACCCCCAGGTTCAACAGGGGTACAGTGTCTGGGCTCTAAGCACTCTGAAAACTGGCTGTGAGAACTTGAGATGGACATGATAGAGGCAGTTGTTTCTGAACTCCCTGCTGAAGAATGAGTTTTCCAGGTCGGCGTGGGGTGAGTGGGGTTTGGTTAGTTTTCCACACACATGACAAAGCATGGGAGATGTGGGGAAGGCAGTAGCTCGGCAAGGTGGGTGGCTTAGGATGGACATGGGGGTGGGGCTGACCATACATCCCAGTTAGCCCGTGACAACCTCAGTTTTCATCTGTCTTCCCAGCATAATTACACATGGCACCTGCTTTCACTCTCAGAAGAGTCTGGGTTTGGCTGGTATTACTTTGTCGCCTCACCTTTGGGGGGATGTTCCTATGAAACCTTGAACGGTGTCCTACAGAGTTTGGATTTCATTCTGTGGGGTGGGAAAATAGGTTTGATGCCCAGAGTTTCTTGGGAAAAGGACAGGAGTCACAGAAAGGAGATCTATCCTTATGGTACCAAAGGACCCACTTCGTAGGATTGTTGTGGAAATGAAATGAAATGATTGAGAACAGATGAGTAGTAGTCAATTGCTCAGTGTACATTAATTCCTCATATCCCTTTCTTTTCTCTTCTTCTCTTTCCCCTCTTTCCCCCATTACCCACTTCACTCCTCCTCTTCCTCCTCTTATTTCTTCTCCTCGTGGGAACCATAACCCAGCGCCCTTTCTCCCCCTTTCTCCTCTGCAATTCCTCCTCTCCCGTCTTCCCCTGCCTAACCTCCCTTCCTTCATCAGGAAGCAGGTGTTGGAGAGCTTTCAGAGGGGGCAGGTGCAGGGTACGGATGGTGAACCCATGCTAAGAAATAGAATCCAAGGAGCTCCTTATGGTAGCCTGGATGTGCGGAAGCCACTTGAGGTACAAAAAGTTCCCGAGAGAGGCCCGATTCTTGATTTTTAAAAACTCAGCAAACTCAGCTGAAGGCTGTTACATTGGACGCTTATTCAACCTCATCCTGGCTGTAGTAGATGAAAAAAAAGCCCCATAACAACTGAAAGCCCACATTTTAATCCTCGCAGCTGGGAATCTGGTCAGGGTCGTGTTACCAATATAAACAGCACAAAGCCAGCAGTCTAATATTCATATCTAATAGACTGAGTATCACACATCCTCATCACGCATCAAACACAGTGTGTTTTTGAAGCAGATATCAAATAATGTTTCCACTCTGGATTGTGTTCCCTTTGTTCTAGGGCAGTAGAAAAGAAATGAGTGAAGAGTCCCTGGGGTCACATTATTTTGGGAGCTGATAACAGCAGGCTAAACAGTGAGAAAAGGAAGGGCTGGGGAAGTTATGCTTATTTATTAAGCACCATCAGTGCAGGAGGAATGTGGTATACATTATGTTAACCCTCCCAACAGTCTTATGAGTAGGGATTATTATACCCATTTTACAGATGAGGAAACTCTGTCCAGAGATTACATAGTTGGTAGTCATACCAACAGGAAGTGCCAGAGCTGGTATCCAACTACAAGAGCTTCATAAGAATAGCCATATTTTTGCAAGTACTAATACCCTGTCACCAAAATATACATCCATAGATAATTTCATAGCAATGGGTCCACCTGACATTGGATCTGCTTATGGCTTATCTATTGTACAGCGTTATAGCATCCAACCCATTTGACCACGCCTTCCTTCCAGAAAACAGGCCTTCCTTGATGCTGGTTTCCTGATCTTTCTACTACTGCTCTAGCTGCTTCCCAGTCCCCTTTGCCAGTTCACCTTCCCCTTCTGGAAATTTTAAGTCTCTTTAAACTACCCACCTCTCTCCACCTGCTCTGCCAATACCCCAGTCCAAAGCATCGACTTCTTCCACCTTGACTGTTCATGGGCCTCTGAATACTCCTGAAAAGACCTCTCTTCAGGTGCATGCACTGCAGTGACCACCCTCTACCTGACCTTCTCTAATGGCCTCCCGTATGCTTAGAATAAAATAAGGGAACAGTAATGATCCTTATCATGGCCAGAAACATCTGCATGTTCTCTGTGCCCTCCCTCTCCAGTTTCATCTTAGGCCCCTCTATCCCTCACTTTCTGCTTCTGACACTCTGGCTTTCTCTTTGTCCCTCAAATGATCATGTTTGTTTTAGCATCAAGGCCTTTGGGTAAACTTGTCCCCTGGTCTGAATGTTGCTACCCCACTCTTTGCTGAGCTCCTGTTTATCTTTCAGGAACAAGCCTTCCTCAGGAAAATTTCCTAGAATGTCTAAAAAGTAGGGTGAGTCTTTCTGTTATGGGCTCTCAGGGCCTCTTGTACTTCTCTTTCGTAATAGCTATTACAATTGACTATTTGTGTAGTTTTTAGTTTAATCTCTCTCTGCGACTAGTTTATAAGTCCATAAGGACTTTTTCAAGACCCTCTCTTTCACCACTGTGCTCCTAGCATCCAGAACAATACCTGGATCATGTAGAATAAATAAATGAGAGAAAAAAATGTGCAGTTTTCAAAATCATTATTCCCAAGGTAAATTTGCAATGCTGTTGTATATAATATTAACATACTTTGAAGATTTAAACTCAGGGTGCCTTCCTTCTCAATTCCTTCATCATCTCAGCTCCCTTTTCCAGTGAAGTTCAGGGCTCTATCCAGATGTCTACCTACACTGCTGCTTCTACAAGTTCTGTTTGGAGTATGTTTCCGTCCCACATCCTCTCTGGTTCTCATCTTCTCCATTTCAGCTATTGGTGTCACCATTTCTTTTACCTCTTTAAAGTCAAAACAAAAGACACTTTAAAAAGCACCTATAGAGTTCTTTTTTGATTATAAAATTTTTATATGTTCATTGTGGAAATTTGAAAAATATATTTATAAAAAAACAAGAAAGTGAAAATGAGCTAATTGTCTAACCAGCAATAATCATTGCATCTACTTGGTTACAATTCTAATTTTTTTCTATGCATACACATACATTATTTTTAAAGTGTGGCAGCATTCTGCCTTCTTTTTTTATTAACATTATTTATTTATTAAGGCTGCACTGGGTCTTAATTGTGGCATGCGGGATCTTCGTTGCAGCATGCGGGATCTTTAGTTGCAGCATTCAGACTTCTTTTTATTATGGGAATTTTCAAATAGAGAACACTATATAATTAATAATTATCACCATTTTGTCATTCTTGTTTTATCTAATTCATTTATTTTTGAGTATTGTGCAGCAAATTCCAGATTTCATATAATTTCACCCTATAACACTTCAGTATGTGTCTCTAACACTGAACACTTAAAAAAAAAAACTAAAATGTCATTATCATACCTAACAAAACTAATAGCAAATACTCAGTTTCATCTAATACTTAGTCCATGTTTGATTTTTTCTGTCTCCAAAATGTCTTTTTACAGTTAGCTTGTTTGATTTAGAATCCAAAGTCTACATACTTTATTTGACTTATATATACAAAATTTTTAAAATTAGGAACATACACTGCAAGCTGTTTATAATCTGCCTTTTAAATTAACTTCTTATGCACATTTTCCCATGTATTAAATATTGTTCTTCAATGATTTTAAGGTCTGTACAACATTCCATACTTCTTACCTCCAACATCTTATTATTGGACATTTAGCTTATTTTCAAATATATCACCCATGAGAAAGGCCTTGATATACATACATGAGAAATGACTCATGAGAAGTAGAAAACCTGGGCTCAAGATGAATAAGCATATTTGTTAGATTTTTTTGATACTGTCAAATTGCTCTGCAGAGGTGTACATCAGTTTTCCCATGAACAGTGTATTCCTTGCAAACACTGGGTGTTATAATAGAAAAATTATTATTACTTTTATCCAAATCAATAGGTAAAATAATATCTTTTTATTTATTTGCATTCTTTAGTGTGGTTAAACATGACTTCATATGTTTAATAGCCTTTTAGATTTTTTTTGGAAATTTTTATGTTCATATTCTTTGTCCACTTTTCTAATATGTTTTACATTTTCATTGTTGGTTTGTAAGGGGTTTTTGGTTAGTTTGTTTTGTTTTGTTTTTCGGTAAACTTTACCGAGGTTATCTTACGAATGTTGTAAGTGCTGTATTTTGGAGTTTGTTGTTTGCCCTTCTAGAATTGTGTTGTATTCTGCCCTGTTACATCCTTAAGCAATCCTAATTTTTAATCCTGTTCCTTCACAATTTCTTAAATGTGTCAACTCCTCTTTCATATCACAATGCTGTGACTCTAATTGAACTTCTCAACAGCTTTTCCCTCTGAGTGACTTTTTAAAAAAATCTCCACTCTCTTTTCTAGTCCACTGTGAAGGCTGCTGCCTACTGAATATTTCTATAGCCACTTTCATTGTATGGCTACTCCATTCATGACTCTATATTGGCTTTTTATAGCATATCAGATGAAATCTAAACTTTTCTGCCCAGCATTTAGTAACATCCATGGTTTGACTTAAACTATCTTTTCTAAACTTATTACTGATTCCTTTTGCACAGGGACCATCCATGGCAGCCTGGATGATGTTCTTTCTCTCCCCATCTGACAACTCTTCTCAACATATTCTTGCTTGTCCTCTTTTCAAACTCACTCCAATCCAAACCTCTCCATCTTTCAAGGTCCATCTTCAAGCCCCATCTGCTCTGTGAAGTCTTCTGTGAGTTGCCTCAGCCCAGAGATCTCTTCTTCCTCTAGTTCTCCAAATACTTACAGTCAGATCCATATATCTTTAAGCATCTCTCCTAGTTGTTCAACTATTTAAGTTTGGCTTCCTCAGTAGAAGCGTGATACCCTTTTAGCAAGCAGGTGCTGTGTCATCTTCTTTTGATTCTCCTGTAGTGCACGGGCAGGTTTGGACACTTACTAACAACAAATTCTTGATGACTTGAGTCTACACGGGAGGACAGTATCACTCACTTGCCAGGAACAGAGCAGGCACTATGAATCATTTTCCTAGTAGTGATCAAAGTGGTCACAGAGCACCTATAATCTTTAATCCCATTCTTCCTTTTGACTAGTTCCTTACATGTAAACCATGAGTGATTGGATTACATCTTCATTCAGCAGGAGTGCAATAGAATTTTCATCTATACACAAAGCTAACTGACTCACTGAAAGCAATTTCGTGATGTCAGTAGATGGACCTGCTGTACGGAAAGACAGCAACAGATGGGCATGTCCCTATCTTAGCTGAGAGAGGGGAAAATATGAGAGTCAATCGATTTCTTTAGAAGCTGAATGATAAACTCAAGATCATCTTCACAGAAGCTGTATTTCCATTTGATAGGAAAAGAAGACAGATGAGTTCAGTCCTCACTTAATAAAAGTTAAACACAGAGGTAAAAACGGAAGCCATTTGCTTATGCTCATATCAGAGGAGAACATTGAAAGTCAAGGGGGTATGACCAATGAATGGTTCTGCAGAGAGGCACCTCCTGGGGATGTTTACAATCAATGTCATCCACAGAAAGTCACTGTCTTTGCTATAGTGAAAGGCAAATCATCTCCCAATGGGTCTGCTTTTCAAGATTCCATGATGAACTCTACTCCAAGCAATGTCTGAACCAAAACAGAATCTTAAGGAGTCTAACTCTAAATACATACTTCAAGTAGGAGATAATTGTCCTGGCTGTATGGCACGTTTTCAAAGAAATCATTAGAATGACATATTTTATCAGAGTGCATGTCGTTTTGTTCAAGGATGTATCCTAGGTACCTAAAAGAGTGCTTGGCAGCTAGTAGATGCCCAATAAATATTTGTTGAGTTTAATTTAATTGAAGTGTTCTTAAATTTTTGGTCCTATGGTTGCTTGGGTACTGGTGGGTACATGTGTATATGTGTCTGAATGGAGAGAAATAAAAAGAAAAAGTGCATGCTTGCTCCCTGTGCTATAATGTTCCAAATCACTATATATACTGATAATATGTAGGTATTATCAGTAGATATGGTGGTAGGTTTCAATTTACAAAGTTCTTTCACCATTCACTCACTCATTTAGTTGATATTTATTGGGTGACTATTATGTACCAGGCACCGTGGTGGGTATCAGGGATACGGACACGGTACCTGCCTATATGTGTTTACAGTCTCGGCAGGAAAGATAGGCAGATAAACAGGAGGTCAGATGCAATGGTCATCAAAGGCGGCTTAAGAAGGAAAGCTACCCCTATCTTAGGGGGTCAGGGATGGTTTCCGCAAGGAGGCGCTACTCAAGCTGAGACTGAAGGATGGAGGTCCTACTGGAGGGACTGGCCCAGAGGGAAAAAGATAGAGATATGTCCACTTGCCTGTCTAATGAAGATCCTCCTCAAGCCTCTGCCCCCTCCTGCTCCCCATTGGCTGTGAGATGGGGCCGCTCTGACACAGAAAATGTGGGTTCCAAATGAGCTGCTGCCACCCTTGCTGATACGGCGCTCCGGGCCCTGGGGAGGGCGGGACACGGGCTGAGCATCCTTCCTCCGGTGAGTGGTCTACACCACCTCCCGCCTGTGGCCTGCCCAGTGCCCAGTGCAGTGGCCAGGGCCTTCGGGACTCTGCTGCATGCAGGTGGGCAGTGCCGTTGTACCGCCCAAGCGCCACCCCTGGGCTCTGGGGCCACCCTGCTGCTGTCACTTCTTCAGAGAAATCATTCACTCCCTGCCTTAGTCTCCTGAGTGGCTGCAAGCAGGTCAGCGTCACTAGGGAGACGCCCATCCTTTTCTCTACTTCTGGAAAAGTGAGAAGAATAATGTGCTGTGCTAAGCTCATTCACCTGAACTCAAGGGGTCCAGAGTTCTTTCCTGGGCTCCCTTCTCTTTGAGGGTCAGTTGAGGCTCTCTTGTGCCCTCTTACCTTGGCTTCTGCCTAGAGGAACAACTCTGTATGCACTGTATGTGGCTCCTGATTTACTGTGGAGTCAAGATGATATAATAACGAAGGCCATTCGTTAGTGAGTACCTACTATGTGCCAGGGATTTTGCAACCATGATCTTTAATAATATTAACAACCCTGCAAAGTAAATAGCAGTATTAGGTGAGAAAACTGAGACTCAAAGAAGTTTAATAATGTGCCCAGGGTCATACTAAGTTGCAGGTTTAGAACTCAAATTCTGGTGCATCTTGTTCCAAAGCTATGCTCTTTCTAGAATGTCATGTGACTACCCATCTACCCCATCATATTCCTAATGACTTATTTCCAAGGCAGTCCTCTAACAGAAAGCTTCAGCTTTCTATAACCCCCATCTTCCTGTAGCAGCAGGAAAGAGGTTTCTGCCCCCAGATCCCCTCAGGCAGCCCCCTGACCACAGTGCACACGACTCCAGGACACTCAGGTGCACCCTCTCACAGTCAGGAGCACGTAACCTCTTCTTCTCCCACCTCCCAACTGTTAGAAACAGTGGCAGATTATAGCTTTGTAATGGCTTTCAACCTTTGGGTTTATTATTAAATGGTTGTGATACACCGGTCACTAGGAATACAAAGATAAGAGAGAACACCTACCCTCAAGTCCAGTAAGAGAGCCAGACTCAAGGTCTAATAATAATGACAGCATAGTACAGCAAATGCAACAATTGGATTGTATATAAGGGACAGGGAGAAGAGACAGGTAAGACCAACTCTGCTTAGGGAGTTGAGGAGAATTTATAAGAAGGTGATGCTTGGTCCAGGCCATGAAGGATAAGTAGGAGTTTGGTGGGCAAATAAGGGAGGGACAGGACATTGGGGACAGGCGTAGTTTAGAATCGATCTCAGGGCCCTATCCTGGCTTGGCCAACATTACTTGTATGTGCAAGGATAAGGCACTGGCTCAGGTTCCCCTTTTCAGGGAAAGTATGCTACAAAAGCTACTGACAGATCTTCAGTAAGTCCCATCTGGCTCTGCACATATGATGCAACTTCAGAAAAACCTGGGCCAGTGTTCCTGTTTCCTCAGATGAGCATGAAACTCCTTAGTCCTAATGTTCTCTGCAGTGGGAGAGGCCTTCCAGGAGTCCATTTAGTAAATGAAGCTGGAGCTGCTGAGGGGTTGACTCTCAGCTTGCAGCTGTCATCAGCATCGTCCTCCTAAAGACGTCCTCACACCTAGGCTACCCAGCAGCCAGCTAGGAGAAAGGGGCTAATTGTCTTCCCATTTCTTCCTCTGATTATAGGGATTCTGTTAATGACTGTGGGAAATGCAGCATTTCCAGAGGAAGGACATTTTAATGTCTTTAAATAACATTTCTATATCTAATTGCAAAAGTAACACGTATTCATTGTAGAAAAGGTTGAAAAGTAGCAGGGAAGAAAATATTACCTGTCAGACCTTTACTAAGAGATAATGATGTCAATATTCTGTTCTTTGTGCGTACATTTATAAAAAACTAGAGCAAGAGTAAGTGTGCTACAGAAACTCTTTGTAACCTATGTTTTTCACTTAGTAGTATGATGAAAACATATCATTAGTACTCTTCTGTTGTGTTGTTTTTAATGGATTCATAATATTCTCAACATCAGGGGTGCCCAATCCCCGGGCCGCAGACCCATGCGTGTTAGGAACCGGGCCGCACAGCAGGAGGTGAGCGGCAGGCGAGCGAGGGGCGGGGCTTCATCTGCTACTCCCCTTTGAGCCCCATCACTCACATTACCGTCCCCCCTGACACCCCGCCCCGGTCCGTGGAAAAATTGTCTTCCACGAAACCCATCCCTGGTGCCAAAAAGGTTGGGGACCGCTGCTCTACACCATCTGGTTTATTCACGATTTATTTAAACAGTCTTCTATCACTGGGCATGGTGATTGTTTTTTGAATTTTTCACAGCCATAAACAATACTATGATGAACATCTTGTAACTAAATCCTTGGGCACATAAATGATTACTCTAATTCCAGGAAGGGTGTGCAGACTGGGTTGCGAAGTAAGCCTTGTGGGAGGCGCGTGGATGGCAGCTTTCTTGAGAAGTTGTTTTCCTGGTTGCACGGGCTTAGAAGGCAGGACCGACCGGAGCCCGTGGCTCCCCCTGCTGGGCTGCGTCGGAACTGACACCACCAGGCGCCACTGTGCTCTGAGCCTGGCTGCCCGGCTGGGGCCTCCCAGCTGAGAGCCGCGGCTCAGGGTGGGACAGCGCCGTGGGGAGGAGAGGGTGCAGTAAATTTTCATGACACCAGGCTTCTGTTCAGTGCTTTGGATAAATAAAAGTAGACACGCACTCAGGCCACATCCTTAGTCTCAGATGTACTACAGGTGGATTTTGGAATTGGTTCCTGGGGTATAGGGAGAAGCACCAACCCCTGGGACATCTAAACCAGGCGGAGAAAGAGCCCTAGAAGTGTTGTGTGGAAACGGACCCTCCGCAGGCCGTGCTTGGCTCGATGACCTCCTAGGTCCTTCCTGTCTTTATTCTGGTGAATATCGGACCCAATTTTAGAGGGTGACCAGACTCAAAATACAAACTTTGAACACCTAAGCCAGCCCTTGTGGAGGGACAGACACATCCTCCTTCTCTATAACTTCAGCCTGAAATCTGCCTCTGTTCTCTCTGATGTTTGGGGCGGGCCGCATCCCTTCATTAGTTTCCTTGGTTGGGGGAAGCTCTGCTTTCCTGTGGTGACGGCAGAAGCACGTTCTAGAGCCCACTCTGACCAGGTGATGGCACTTCCTACGTGAGTCCCGCCAGAACGTGAAGCGGGAGTGAATCCACATCCAGCCACCGGCACCTTCATTAACTGGCCCTCCATGTAACTGGGGCCCTTGGGACGGGGCCGCAGACTTCCCGCTTCTCCGTCCACGGGCTTGATAAGAGTCCTCAGCTTTTCTCAGCTGGAGTGAAAACAATTGACACAGCAGGGGCACAGACGGTTGTGAGATGGTAACGAGGCCACAGTATTATTGCCACAGGCCTGGCCTGCAGTTGTCCAAACCTCAGTCAACACACATTTATCACTAGAGTGGGATACATCCATCTAGTTATCACTAAAATCTTTGAAGGCAAGAATCTTTATCTGACTTGTTTACTGCCCTATCCTCAGGCATGTAGCTTGCCTTCAATAAATATGTGTTGAATGAATGAATGAATGGAACACGTACTATGGCAAGGTACGTGCTAGATGCCAGGGAAGCTACACAGTATGATGGAAAGGCCATGGGATTTGCAGTCACACCGTTCTGGTTCCAATCCATGTTCTGGCCTCCATTTCCTCTTCCGGAAAATGGGACTCAATGATGCCCGCCTTATAGGGAGGTTGCGAAGATTATACCTGTCGGTCAAATGCCGAGCCCGGCACCGGGACTCAGCAGGTGCTGAGCAAGTTCTTGTCATCTGTCTCCTTCTGCACGCCCTGGACTGTGCATCTCCCGGAGGACTCAGCCAGGCTGAGAAGATGCTTGAGAAGCAAGGGCTGCCTGTTTTACGTTCCGCCGTGGCTCCCTTCTACCTGGTGGAGAAAACTGTGTGTGCCTACACCACGTCATCAATCTCTTTTCAGGCCACACACCTGGAACTGGGAACTGGAAAGCATCAGCTCCAGTGGCAGCTGGTTCACCTTATAGCTACAGCCCAGGCCTTCGGAGAATTTAGAAAAGAGAGGTGGAGGTTTTCATCCCTCTCCGTGGAAAAAAAAAGAGTGAAGCCTCACTTTTATTGTGTACACTGGTGTATTGGCTTGGCAACTGATGCATTTTGTTTTGTAGATTACTTTGCACAAGACTGCTTGATTCCAGCATATGGCACACCAGAGTTTGACTACATTTAAACGTCAAACGTGGAAGATGTCCACTGTCTACATCAGAGGAGGACAGGCAGCGGCGTGAATCATAATTCTTTGTGCACTTATATTCCCCAAACGACTTGCTTCTGTGCTTAAATAAAAGGCTCCATACTGAGTACCAGTCATTAGCCAGCTGATTACATTTCAGAAGAATGTCTGAACTTCCCAAGCCTTATATTTCATACCAGAAACCTAAGCTGAAGTATTTTCATGTGGTAACAATTTTGATAGAGGCAAAATAATTTAAACAAATAATTAGCCTTGAGAATAAAAAGTGTACACAAAAGCACAATTAATGAATTTACTAATTGTCCTTCCCTGCTGTGGACATTGCTCAAAGTTGAATTTTAAGCTATTACATAAATATAAACTACTGTACCAAGCCACAAAACTGGATGACTCACCGTTAGTCATTAATGTTGCCTTAAAAACAGGCTCAAGCTCTCAGAGAGAAAATGTGTTCACAGAGGCAGACATTATTTTGAAAATAAATCCAGTCTTAGGTGATAAACTGGTCTTTGAGTCTTTGGGAAAAACACATACACACAAGAGATTTGTGGGTTTTAATGCCCTATGTAAATATCAGACAGGCAGCATTTACCTTCTTCGAAATTCTCCATTAGCTGAAAAGGGATGAATTTGGTCTGTCCTGACCACGCGGTCAAATGCATCCACCCTCCCTCTCTATCCCACCCTTTGCAGAAATGGAATCAAAATGTGAACTAAAGTGCCTTTTGTGCTTAATATTCTCTGTACGTGATGGAGGCGGCTTCCTTTTCCCCCTGTCCTCTTCTTCATCTTCTCCTCCTCCTTTAATTCCTACAGAAGCAGTGTTTTCTGGCTTTGCCTAGAAGGCTGCCTATAGAAACTGTAAAACAGAAGCTGTTTTCATGTTTTCCCAGGCTGGGAACAAAAGTGGGGGAAGGCCACAGAGGTCTAGTCAAGGGTTAGATAAATTCCTGGCAGAACTGTTGGGTGTTTCCTCAAACAGAACAACAACAAAGAAAGATCTTTGTATCCCTTAGGGCCATTGTTTTTGAATATGGCTCCAAAGGATGGTTATTTTTAATTTTTATATTTTATATGAAATAATACTACAGCAATCACCTAAAAACAATGCACTTTACGTGAAACCTGCTTGTAGAAAGAGCCGATCCTTTGTATCTCTGACTTTGGCATCTTAAGGGCCTGTATGTGGATTGACATCAATTCGTAAAATGGGACATTCAGACACCCATCACATCTCTTTATCATGTGATGGACTGATCTAGAGTATTATAGGTCTGATCTCAATAGGGGCAATTGTAAATAATCAGAAGCCCTAGGATTCTGGAAGGGTCTGAAGTGTTGGGATATTCCAAGTGGGGAGAAAAGGGAGGTCAATGGTCTAACAAAGGGGCTTCAAGCACTAAAACGTATTTGGAAAAACCACTTTATGGTATTCCACTGGACGGGGGGAGGGCTAGGACTGTGGAGCAGGAGGAAGAGGTGACAACAGAGCCTCTTCTCCTCTGGCCAGAGCAAGTCTCCATCAAGTCCAAAGTGTCCTGTTCTAGGTACAGGGGCCTGGGTCTGTGGCATGGCTAGGAAGGGGAAAGGGGCAGTGCAATGGTATAATTTTAGGGGCTTCATCCAGGGTCCCCTCTACCAACATGAGGCTCATATTGTAAAGGCTTGTTCGCACCCCTCCCTGCCCCTCACCGAGAAGGAGAGGAGGCCGGAGGGAAGGGGGCAGGTTGGTCTTACCAGTGGCAGTGTCGATGAGGTCACGATCTCTTCAATTTCACTTGTCCAGACAGTATGCCTCTGATGATTTGGGTAATTTCAGCAGAAAAGAGGGCCGGCGCCTGTGTTTGTGGGACGAGGAGGGGGAGAGGGGGGAGAAGCCGGTGGAGGGAGGGGATCTGACTTTGAGGGGACAAACGACATAGAAAAAAGAGGGGAAAGGCAGGCGAGCCAAGGTATTTTTCCATCTTTACATTTTGCTCAGGGCCATCCAAGTCCACTAGTGCAAGCCCTGGCTCCCCTGAGATGTACTGGAGAGAAATTTCTACGGGCAGAAAATCTAAGCTGCCAGGGCTCTTCTTAGCCCTGTGCAGCGGGGAGTGTGCTTGATGCAGAGGTGTCCTGGGGGAGGGAGATGTCCTAGGGGGTCCTGGGGGACAGTCTGCATCAAAGGGGGTGCGGGGGCTGCGTTTGCTGCTGCTGACTCCTTTCCCGCTGAGTTCTGTACTCAGCATCCCAGAGAAGTGGCTGGGTGCCCAGGCGTCCTGTCTCCTGCCGGCGTTTGGATCCTGGCTCAGTCAACTCCCACCTGTGTGACCTTGGGGCAGAGTTTTTGACCTTTCTGTATTTCAATTTCCTCCTCCGTAAAGTGGGGATAGTCATAGTACCTACCTTACAGAACTGCTGTGAAGAGTAGATGAGATAATCAACAGAAAGCACTAGAGCAGTGTCTGGTACCAGGTGTCATAAATGTTAGCTAAAATCCCAATTGCTTTCCCCTCCAAAGAGTGCACAATTTGCCCTTGTATCCAAGACAAGAAAGAATCAGAACGGCTTTGAGTTGTTGTTCTGTTTTTGTTTTCCTGGAATGGTTTCCAGAATGATTTGGCTTCTGGAGAGGGAATTAGAAGGCAGCTGAACTTCACTGGTTCCGTCTTCGACTCATTATCGTGCAGGAGTAACACAGGTTAATTGCATAGCTAATTAAGAGATAACATTAATGGAATCTGAGTTGGTGCCCTGATAAAGCCGAGCCCTGGCAGATAAATGCTGAGGTGGAGCGAAGCCATTTATTTGAGGGGCAGCAGGGCTCCTATCAGGGCACCAACTCCAGTTCCATTAAAGTTATTGATATTACACCCCAATCTAAAACTGTAAGAAAATTCAGTGCACCTTTCTCTCTGTTTCTTCTTTCTGAGCCCACCCAGCATTAGTGATACCGGTGGAACAGAATGCAACAGTAGCTAGGTGATACCAGCCCCTATAATCGAACGACACACTTAATAATGAATTAACAAATAATGAATGAATGAACATTAAAGAAATTCATTCAGAGCCAACACCACTGCAGTTAATATGCTGCCATTCACAGGGGGACGATGACCAGGCGTCCAGCAGAACCGATCCCTCCCTGAATTGATCAGTTGTCTTTTTCAGGGCTTTGCCTCCGAGCAAATCAATGAAGGACCTGAAGTACCATTTCTATATTTCTCCTTGTCTCCTTGCAGTTAACTTGATGAAAGGCTTTTGGAGATTTCCTTTCCTCCTTGCTTTAATAAATTCTCTCATGGCTTCTTTAATTGTTGCTTTTTTTTACCTTTCCTGGGGAATAATGATCAATTACTGCATTCAGCAAGCTGATGGCTGGCAAATTCTATTTGACATAATGCAGCCATTATTTAGAGGAAGAGCCATCGTGCTAACTACATGGCTGATTCACGAGGAGCCACGGGGATTATACTTTCCCCTCCGTGAGGGCTTGGGCATCCTGCAGTTGGCCAAGTGCATTTCTGAGAGCCACCCACCCACAGCCTAAAAGATAACCTGACACCAGTTCAGGACACCGTCATTCTGGTGATGGATTTGGTGACGTCTTTGCCGACTGCATCCTGATGCCTTCCTGCACTCAGGCTGCAGTTGCCCCTTGTCTCTGCTCCCTAAAAGCCCCCACTGGGGCAACTTTCCTTCAGCGTCAATAAGCTCTAACAAAGGCCTTCGACAGAGTGAGGGGAATCAGCCACTGAAACAACATGCCTCCACTTGGCATTCCGGTGCTGAGAATGTTAAATACCAATTCTGTCATGAGAAGTAAACAGTGGGGCTGTCTGAGAATCACACATCAGTAAAAAATACAGTCTCTTCCCCGGTTCAGGCATAACTGGCGATCAGTCTGAACTGTGCCCAAAGGCCAACTCTGCAGATTTTAAAACCTTGAATTCTCTGAGCCTTGAGATAACGTCCCTAAAACACAGTGCCTGGAACATGTAAAGGCTCAACGATGGTAGTTCTTGTTATTCTTGTATCTGTATTGCTGATTTATAGTCTAAGTGAAAGCAAAGGCAAATTCCAAAGGGAGTATAAATTAGGAAGAAATAAGGAACTATCCCATCTCAATAATGAACTCAGATAACAGGAACGTTCATGCTAGACTCTTTGACTTTGACATCCTGTATTATGATTTCAAGGGGGAGTGAATTTAAATGCAAGGAAAGTTCTGTCGCTTTTTCAGCTATATAAATTAAAAATAAGTTGAAAATCGAACATTCACCCCCTTTTGTGCTCTTCAAAATTCCCATTTATTGAGTATCAAAAGCAGATATGTTCCTTTCAGCAATTTGCCAAAGAAATATGATTACACCTGAGACTCTGAAACTCAAGGGGAAAATTCTTTTTTTTCCCTCCTGAAATTTTAAGCAGGAACTTTACAACCAGATTAGATGTCATAATTGTGTCACCCTACATAAAGGTCTATCGTTAAGCTTTAAAAACACATGATTACACTGTTTCAATTGTCTTATGAAACAAGTAACTCCTAAGTATGTAAGTCTGCATTAACAAAAATAATCTATGCAAACTACATGCAAAGGTCCTCACAGTAGGGGAAAGAACTGGCAAAGTAAAGAAACTCATAATTAAGAATTAAATCTCTAAAATCTACACACAAAGCAAACCAGAGTTGTATGTATGGAGATGGTGACCTACCGTGCCTATGTACTAAAGAGTAAATTCTATTCTGTTCGGTCCTTGATAAGTACACACAATTTCCATGTGGATCTAACTCTAATTACCGACAATGTCAATATGAGGTACGTGTCCAAGAACACAGAACAGCTAGTGGACATGAGGATTTTTGTGATATTTTTTTCTTGGGGGGTGGGATACCAGGGAACAAAACTTGGGTTTTTGAACCCCAAACAAGCCAGTTCCCCTCTGTGTACATCCTTCCACATCGAGTTCCATTTGGAACAAGAATGCACTACACAGATGCTTGGCAAGATGCTATACAAGAATGGCCACGTGGGCAAACAGAAACATCTGACTTTGTATGTACAAGACGTGCCGGTGTCAGAATGAGAATCTTTCTCCTGACCATCTTGCTGGGAGGAATCAAGCTTCTATTTTCTGTTCTTCTCTAAAGTCTTCATTATACCCAGATTTGCTTCTGTCTCCTCAGTTCCTCTCTCTTTTTCACACCTTGACTTCCACAGTATGTTACATGCCATCTGTATCCTTTCACCTAATTCTTTGTGATCCCTTTCAACTCAGTTTTTATTTAGTTCATGAGGGCAGAAACAGTTTCATTTATTTCTCCCTATTCCCTGAGCCAGCTGCACAATCTCTAGCATATGGAAGGTGTTTCTCAAAGTGTTTATTGACTAGAATTATTGACTGTGGTCTTCTGATCACACCTTCTCATTCTGATTGTGTCCATATCCCCTGGGATGCCTTAGTAAAATGCCTCTTAAACATTACCTTTTCCGAACTCACTACACACACCAGCATATCTTTCAGGTGGTCAGTGTCTTCTGCTCTCCTGGGATCTCAAAAATGTTCTCAGATTCTGGGGGTGGGCCCTCTTTCTTCCCTCCCCCCACATTTTCTTTATTATTTATTTATTTATTTATTTTTGGCTGTGTTGGGTCTTCGTTGCTGTGCACGGGCTTTCTCTAGTTGCGTTGAGCAGGGGCTACTCTTTGTTGCGGTGCGCGTGCTTCTCATTGCGGTGGCTTCTCTTGTTGCAGAACATGGGCTCTAGATACACGGGCTCAGTAGTTGTGGCTCGCGGGCTCTAGAGCGCAGGCTCAGTAGTTGTGGCTCACAGGCCTAGTTGCTCCACGGCATGTGGGATCTTCCCAGACCAGGGCTTGAACCTGTGTCCCCTGCATTGGCAGGTGGATTCTTAACCACTGCGCCACCAGGGAAGTCCCCCCCACACACATTTTCTCACTGGGAAATTGTCTCTGTTTCTTTTGCTCAACAAACTACCCAGGTGGCTTCTGTGCCCACCTTGAGTGTGAAATGGCAAGACAGTAAAACTGCAATCGTTTAGCCATGGAGGATTTTAACAGTGATTCATAGGGGATGCCATAGACTCAGCACTTCTGCTCAATGAGGGAAGCATTGTGAGTCCTGGTCCTTGCTAGAAGTTATTCTTCCAACAGGAGGAACAGTATAGATCCATCTTCACTTGATACAGCTCAGGTGACAGACAAGCCATCCCCAAAGTGGAAAAAAAAACATTTTCCAGTAATATTTCTCTGACAGCAGGTATTTTGAAGTGGGCATTGGAGAAAATCAAATGCTTTTTAGCAATAAATGAGTATAGTCCCTGCTTTTTTAATTGAAAAGTCACATGTGCTATCAAATCATTTTCTGCAAATAGCACTAAGTGTCTATGTCAAGCCAGAATCTAGTCAGAAGAACAAAGCTTGCATCAGTGCAATAGAGGGATTTTTATGTGAGGTGTTGGTTACAAAGGGATTGAAGGATTTGAAAAACAAAAACAAAAATACAGGTGATGGGAAAGCAAACCAGAGATTTATAACATCAGGAAGCCTCTAGGTCTTAAAGGTCAGAGGGAGGCAGCAGTGTTTCCAGAGCCCAGAGGTCAATAGCAACTGGAGTCTCAGAGGGAGGGACTGTCCCAAAGATCCGGGACTCCAGAGGTGATGGCAGGAAAGCCACCTGAAGCAGAAAGACAGGGAAGAAATACCTTGGGTTCTCTTCTTCCTGCTCTAAGTTACCCAGAGTAATTTAAAACCCAGTAAACCCAGTACTTTGCAATAATTCTAGTGAGGACTTTTATGGGACACATTCAAGAGGTTTAGAAACCCTTGGACATGCAAAAGAAAAGAAATCTCAACCAAATCAGAGCAAAGACTAGTCTTATCCACAACCATCTATGAAGTTGTTGTTGTTGTTTGTAACTATTTCTTTTATGTGGAATAACTGCAACTTGATAGCAGACTTCCAGTATGGATTCATTTATGGTTTCTTGCATATAATTATACTTTATGGTTTACTGCATATAGTTCTCATTTCATAGCATATGTTCAGTCATTTCAGTTAATGTTTTTATTGTCTTCATAAAGTCTGGTGTAGAAGGATTCTTCCAGGTATTGTCACAGAGGGATATTCGAGTAGGGTGGTCCCTTCTTGACCATTATAAGAATAATATTGATGTCCAACCTAGACACATAGGATGTGGTCTTTATGACGTTTGTTTTTGACTGGAAAAGCTACACGTTAGTTACACAACCGCAGAGACGTTTCTCACTTCTTATCTTTAAGCACAGGTCATCCCTGACATTTCATTTCATTAGACAAGACAAATGAAGAATTTTTAAAATTTTCTCTTAAAAAGTCTTACCCAACCTCCCATCAAAATCTGAGACACCAGGACATTCTTCCCCTAGAGAACCCTATCCCAGGCTCTGATTTTCTTGTATCTGAACTTTCACTGTTTTTCCTTCAGAAACTTCCTTTCCTTCTCACAAATCCATTAAAAATGAGTGTTCATCCTTTATCAACCAAACTGTTCCTACTGTTCCATTTAGAGTTTCCGTTTTGGCCCCTGGCTGTTCACACTGCTTCCTGCTCTCCCTCCCCTCCCCTTCCCTCTCTTCAACTCCAGTCCAGTCCGGTCCCTGGTCTGCTCAGGACCTCCGCCCAGGGAGCACCTCTGTGCCCTGCTCTGTCCTTTGCTGCCTTTCTCTGAGCAGAGCCCTCTCCTTCCTCCCAAGCCCTAGATGGCCTCACCGCCAGTCCCATCTACCCGACATGCGTTCTTGAAACTTACTCAGTTCACAGAGTAGAGGGGAAATGTGCCATCCTCTGAAATGTCACAGAGGAAAATCTCCTTTTTAGTTAGTTCTTTGAGAAACATGGACAAATTAACATGTTCATCATATTCAATGTTTGGAATAAGCAACCTTGATGGTTCTGTTTTAGCCACACTTCTTTCATAAAACAGAAGCTGTTCATGGCCTCCTTTCTGCTCTCTCTATCCTGACGCGATAGGAAGGCTCTTCTTCAAAGTACAAATCAGAGCAGCACATCCAGGTTAAAGCAAGCTCTGTGGCAATCTAGAGCCTTCCACCCGACCCCAAACTCCCCCAACCCCCAATCCCGGTAGCCGAGGAAGGGGAATATGCCCATCCTTTCAAGGGCGGGGACCCTCTGTGGAGATTTCTCAGCCTCTTGTCTTAATGAGTTTAACTCCAGAGATGGGCAGCTAGAGCCTTCCCCCTGAGCATAATTACCACGATGGAGCACCTGGGGAGAGATTGTCACAAAGATAACTGGGTCTCAGGCTATTTAGTGCTTTACAGATGAGAGTAAGGCGGTGACTTGGAAAAATGAGGTCTGGTTTGGATACGAAGATGGCTATGGTTCATTTTCTTCCCTCCTGTTAGAAGCATCAACTGTGTGTTTCTAATTGGCGTGCATAAGCCCAGGGCACGAAATGGACTCAGTTGAGAAATCATAGGACCCCAAGGCTGGATGGTACCATAGGGGTCATCCTGTCCACCTCCAGCCTCAGGCAGGGCTGCTTACAAACCACCTTGGAAGGAGGACTCACTACCCTTTTCATCAGCACCTCGGGAGTACTGAACACACAGATAACCGAGGGCTACCTGCGCACAGACACACGCTACAAAGGATTATTTGTGTGTGTTTATTCTGCCTCTTCTTGCTTAAAAGTCCTACCCAGGGTCGGGGCAGGTCCCTAACACAGGCCGCTGACAGCAGCACACTGAACTGTCTGAAATTCACCCAGCAGCCTGAATATACTGAAGAACACACAAGGAAAATATATTGAATCATCTTGTGCAAATTCACACCTCACTGAGGAGCTGAAATAGGAGAGTGATCTTTTAACCACTGTCAAACTCTGTGCGTGGCAGGATGGGATGGGGCTTCTGCTTTCCCCAAAGAAACAGCTGATGGAGGACCTAAAGCAGGGAATGGTGGAGAGTAGATTTGACAGGTAGTCCTGAGGCCATTTAGAAACTGATACTCAGATGCCTGCAGAAAGGGATCTGCTAAGTACAGGTTGGGAGACATAGGGGGTTTGGGACCTGCAATCTCCTTTGTGGCTTCTGTGCAACCTATCCCTTATTAATGTAACAGTACTGAGAAGACCTAATGTAAGAGAGCCAAGGGGTGTGGGCCCTGGGAATGGCAGACAGAATGAGCTATCCCATGGTGCGGGTTGGACTAGATGATGTCCGCCAAGAAGCCTGGACACACTCCCAAGATTCCAGGGAGCAAGGAAAGTTTGTAGGACAAGGATGCCCCACTCCCTGCAAGGAAGATAAGTGGAGCTTTCTCTCTGCACTGTCCACACCTGGAGCCGTTGGATTTCACATGTCCTTGAAGACTCTCGAGGAGACTGAGGAATCCATCCTCTTGGCCAGAGGTGAACAAACTACATCCTGTGGCCTGTTTTGGTACAGCCCACAAACTAAGAATGGTTTTTACATTTTTAAAGGGTTGGAAAAAAAGCAAAGAAGAAGAATGTGCAATACAGATCATATCTGGTCCACTAAGCCTAAATTATTTACTATCTGGCCCTTTACAGAAAAAGTTTGCCAATCCCTGCTCTAGGCCACAGGTTCTCAAATTTCCATGTTCATAAAAATCACTTAGGGCACTTATTAAATATTCAGATTACCCCCTCCAGACAGCTGACTTAGCAGATCTTGGACTGGACTCCCAGTATCTGCACTCTAACACCACCCAAGGTAATTCTAATGTAGGTGAGCATAAGATGACCTTACAAATGTTCCCTTTCAATTAATCAATAGATACGTATTTACAGTTTCTATCTGGCCAGCTCTCTGTTGAGTGTAGCAGGAGACACCGCTGGTAGAAGATAACTCACCCCAGCCCATGGAAGAATTGCAGTCTAGTTAGGGAAAGGAAAGCTTCTCAAGTTGAAAGTATTAGATATAAGTCAGGAACAAATGGCATGAGGCTGATTCCACATGAACTGGGATTTCGGGTGCAGGGCCATTATGCATGGTTGTGGTCACTCTGGTTGCAATCAGTGTGGAATGGAGTGTTTGAGAAAGACTCGGCAAGGTTTGGGATGTGGAGAAGGTATCATTTGCAAAGGGACAGAGCAGGAAGGGGCTTTCGGAATGAAAGCTATGAATATGTGGGCAGAGAGCAGAATGGCTGGACCACCAAGGGCATTCTGGATAGTAGAACTGATGGACTTTTTCTTCACGGTGAAAGCTACTCAAAAGAGTAGCTTGTCCCCCTTTTCTTCTTCTTAAAGCCTTGTTAGATCCTAAGCCACAGCAATCAGGATTCTAGATTTTTCTACCTAAAACTATTTTGGCCATTTCCCACTTCCTTCTCACCTGCATCCTCATATACTCTCTAAGCTCCTATCTCACTGAGATTTTTTTTCATTATGCACTACAAATTTATGCCTCTATTTCCTTGCAAAGGCTATTCTTGTAGACTGGATTGTTCTTTTCCTACCTGTTCTTTCCCTTCTTGTTTATAAAGAAAATTCTGTCTCATCTCTCAAGACCCAATGGAAGTATTATCTTCTCCTTGAAGCAAAACTGTCTCCAATCTTTTCCCTTCCAAAACAGAGCTAAGCAAGTTTTCATTTTACACCAACCTGGTGTCTTGAACAAAGCAAAAGGATAGGGCTTGCACTGTAGTAGAATCAGTTGTCTTCATTTCTACCTATCTCCTGTATGAGACTAGGACCCCTTTGAGGTCAAAAAACCATGTTGATCCAGTCTTATTTCCTTGATGCCTCAAACAGTGCACGTCGTAGTGGGCAGTAAACATTTCTTTGGTGGGTGGGTGATTGAATGATTCATGAGCAAGGCATTTCAGTTTGTGGAGTCCCCTAAACATCAGAAGAATGTGGCCTTGCTGATACTATCAACGAGCCCCATACAGGTTTTTAAATAAGGGATGACATTATGGTTCCATTTAAGGTAACTTATAGAGAAAACATTAATGGAAAGTAGGAGTCTAAGGATGATTTGTTGAGTAGGTAGGAAGGCTGGAGATTCTCCCTGGAGGAGTACAATGTCTTACTTCTTTGATAATAACTCCTTGGCATCTCAGCATCTTTAAATTCAATAGACATCTTCAGCAGATCATGGGTAAGATCTGAGCTGGGCACTGTGATACAAACTGTGTCTCAGCTGGGGCATCTGCTATTGGATAACCTGAGCTTTCATATGGCATCTCAGAAAAACCTCCTGGGGCCCTGGAAGGCAGGAATAAAAAATAATCACTTTAATATCAGCTACAGTTCTAATCTCAGGAATTTTGTTAAATTGCAGCTTGAAACTGCTCACAATGGGAAGTGGTTCTGTAAGAACTAAGGCAAATAATTTACCTTAAGGACAAGAGCCAACCCTACATGCATAGAAACTGGAGGAGTTCCAGAGAACAACCAAAAAGTATAAAGACAAAGGAAAATAGGTCCCATGAAGTTTAATAAAAGTTAGGCAATAAGAGGGAAGAGATGGCAGAACAGGCTAAACTGGACCAAGGCAAGTGGAAATGATGGTTGGGTTCCCGAAGCAACAAAGAGGAGGTCCAGAAGAGGTAGGAATATGGAAACATTTTCAATAGGTGGGTCTAGGATTCTGAATTTTATTTGTGAGGGGATGCAGGTGGTATCTGAGGAGGATGTGGCAGAGCCAAATATCCAAACTCCAAAGATATCTAACCAGGGCTTCCATTTCCCTGACTCCTCACATCTACATGGGGCCAAAAGACAAATACAATGTGAGCAGAAGTAGTAAGCGTCACTTCGAGGCCGAGAAGCTTAAGTACCCAGTGTGCCTTCCCAACCCCCCCTTCTGCTTCTACAGGCCCTGGGTTCAAGTTGGAAGCTTCTCCAGGTGGGAGAAGCCTGGATGCTGAGTCACGGCTTGGGAAAGGGCCACCCAGGAAAACTGCCACGGGAGTGACACCATCTTGGTCTTTGAGTCGGGGAGACCTGAAGTCTTATTGTGTTCATCCTTTGAGAGTGGAGGTTGCTCATTACAATAGAAGTCGCCTCTTTCTTAATCCAGGGTAGGAGGCTAGATTTCCAGGAAATTTTCGGAGAGCAGCCTAAGTTATAGCCTAAATTATCCTTTGAGGCAGGGCACAAGTAGAGCAGGAAGAGTTCTGTTGGGTCTTGGGACACATACAAAGCTAGGAGGAATCTGAGCCAGTAGTCCTTTTCTCCCATTGATTTTTGCTGGGGGCAGGCAGCCTACGACCATTGATTTTAACCACTGATTGAGTCATATTCCCCAGTCTGTCAGCACTTACTCCATTTCCTTTCATCTAATGTTTTCACCTGCTTGAAGCTCCACAGCCATCCGTATCTTGAGTTCACAGCTGCACATTTCAGAAGGGCTTTAGAAATGGCTCCCTTCCCCGCATGGCAGCGTTCAGCCCCGTCTCTTCCTCCCTCTTCCAAGACAGTCATTCTCAGGGCTATTGCCTGTTAGACAGAGAAAAATACTAAAGCTGGAGACAGCTGATCTTCACAGAGGCTACGGCAGGTCAGAGCTCCATCGGGAGGAAGCCGGCGACCTACCAGGAGTTACTTCAAGACCCAAACGCTCCTTTCACTTCCACAGAACGAGCCATGAAGGCAACCAAGACTCAAAGCGAGCTTCACAGCAAACAGGAACTAAAGAGCAGCCAGCAGGTGGTGGCTCAGATGCCAAAGCCAACCTTATCTCTGTTGAAGAGTGGGCACAAATAGAATTGAAAATGGCCCAGAGTGCTTGGAGTGGGAAAGAAGATTCTAAACCTCAGGACAACACCTGCAGGAGAGAAGCGGGGTGGAGGTATATTCTTCCTCTTTCTTTCTCCTTCTCATCTGTGGTTGCTGAAACAAACCAACAAACCCAACAACCAACCAACCAACAAGCAGAAAACAAAACAAGATGGCTGCGGGTGGCTCGCTGGGTCCTACACACGGTCTGACGCGCCTACGTGTCAGGCGGGCCCGGCTGTCCAGATGCCGCAGCCGATCCGCCCGCTGAGCGAGCCACACTGCGCTGCGGATCAATCTGCACACGCCAGTTACTTGATTTCGAGCAGGCTGGGGACAGCGTGCAGAGCAGGGAGGAAATGGCTCTTGGGTTCTTCTCCATGGCCTTGTCCCTTTTGGCCCCTGGGGGAGAGGGTGAGGTGACGGTGAGGCCAGGCCCGCCCTGCATCGCACCATCTGGCATGTCGTGCCCGAGGAGGACAATGTTTGCTTCCACCTCCACCCGCCTCCGAGGAGGGCCTGGAGAATCAAAACAGATTGAACGCTTTGGAGACACAGGAGATCGGGCTCCCCTTTGTGGCAGATGCAAATTCTGTCAGCAGGCTGGGGGAAAGCAGGCCATTGGGCGTCCTTGCTAGGATTGCTGACATGAATCGAGATTCGTTTTGTGGCCTCTCTTCTCTCCTTCCTAGGATAATAGGCACACAGAATGCTAACTCCCTGCATGGTGGACCCGAATCTGCCATCCTCTCTCCTCAAGGAGGGCAGCTGCCACAGCAGCCCAGCCCCAGACTCGCTGAGGTGGGGAGGGGATGGGGAGTGGCCAGGGTAGCACTGGGATGTCTCTGTGTGTGTGTGTGTGTGTGTGTGTGTGTGTGTGTGTGTTGTGCACACGTGGTGTTTACTCAACCTGTCTTCTGGAGTTTTGTTACCAGTTCGAGTAGTCACCCGAGGGGCTCCCAGGGACAGTGGGCTGGACCCATCCAAAGAAGAGAAGCCCAGGGTCCAAATGGCTGTCTGTAGAACAAAGAGGCCCCAGAAGTCGTGGGTTATGCTTCTGGGCCAGCGGAGCAGCACAGACAATGGACATTGCCGAGCTGCTCGTTTCCCCCTTCCTGACCAAATCCTTGTGCAGCTGTGAAGTCTTCTTGTCCTTCCCAAACCCAGGTACCTCTTCTCTCCCTGAGCGTTGGTTCATGTATCTTACCTACAGCCTGGAGCTTGGCCTGCCCTCACTTCATAATCTCTCTGATCACCTTTCCAGAGGAACCTCTCCCTTCCCTCTCTGCAGTCTACTGTAGGAATATCTCATAGATTTCTGCCACACAGCCTACGACTGGCAAAATTCTCTAGATAATTAGTGCAGTGGAGACCGGCACCCTGTCTTGTACATTTTGACGTCTCTCTGCAGTGCCAATAACCGTGTTATTCAACTATTAGGCTTGAAATAAATTTTGGCTAAAATGAATCAGTTCTTAGGAAGTAGTAACTTGAAGATTTGTCCCTGCAAACTCTATGCCTCAGAAAAAAATATTAAAAACAAAGACCCTTACATGTGGCCCATGCTCTCCCCTCTCAAAGCTGCCTCAAGAGTCGGCAGTCCTGTTGACTGATAAATCCCACAGTGCTTGGCTGGTCATGGCCCTGCCCACCATGAGACCATTGGAAATTTCCTCGCTTTGCTATCATTTGTCACGGGCTCCAAAGCTAGAATCACTCATTGCTAAGTTTTGGTTTTCAGGTACTCATGCAGAAGTATTTTCATTTGTGTCCTTTTTCTATCTGACTCTTTAAACTAATCCTTCTAGACTTCAAATCTTTGCACAAACCTCCCGTGTCATCACTGGGGAGCTCTGGGCCCAGAGCTAAGGTAGGAAGCAAAAAACCCCAAATCTGCACGTTTTATTTCATTGGTACATGTATTTAATCCATCTGCAAACTGTTCATTGGATAGCATTGCAGCCTTCTCTCTCTGGGAACACTAAGGTATGTGTATTCAACAGTGAAAAATAAACATAAGATTTTATTACAAAGTGCCACCGCTGCTCCTGGCATGAGTAATTTGTGCACCTGCATTTTTAAAATGTTTCAAAGTTTTTCCCCTTGGTGGATTCCGTGGTAACACACATTAGCTTCCTGGCTGTCACAGCCTGGGTCTTGTAGGCTCCTGTCTCTTCTGCCCGTGCTACCCAGAAGTCCTTGTCTTCAGAGCAAACACAGTGGCCGCCCATGGAAGCCTTGGAGAGTAAGGCTTCTTCTCAAGAATTGGCAAAAGTGTAGGAGTGTTAATCCCTAGTGCCAAGGACGAGGGGGTGGACCACCGAGGGAGGAGTTAATGTCAGGTTCTGTCCTCCTCGGATGTGGGGATGGTTTCCGGGGGGATGCAGGGTTGCCCCCTCCTCCACGCTCTTTGCCTCTCAGCCTCCTTTTTCATAAGCATAGGATCCCAGTCATTTGCAGCTCATCACTGAGGTTATTCAGCAAAGAGGGCAACCCAGTATGAGCCAGACAGAACTGAAACACCCAGTCAGCCAGAGAACCTGGAATATGGTAGAGGGGCATTGGAAGGGGAGGGTGCTATTATTCTGAATGGGGTACAGCATCCTGGCTGTCTTTTATCTTTTCCTTCTTCTTCTTTTGCAACGATTCTGATCTTTGCAAGTGTGTAAGTCAGTCTGTGTGCTCAGCGCTCACTAACAATTTCCCCTGTGATATCTGTAATCTCCTGGAAACGTTCCTTGGTGCCTTCCAATGTCCTCCACAACAACCCGGAAGGCTGGCAATCCCAAGTCATCTTAGGTGCATTCATACTTTCTTCAAGTCGTATCACAGCGTATTGAACACTTTGCTCTGGAGCAGCAGGTCTCAGAGGAAGACGATGATGACCCAGTGCCCTACCAACTTGATCGTTAAGAGTCTCCATCCCTCTAAGCAACACCAGGCAGATAACTTGATTTAAAGAGTATTTATTTATCTGTCCAAGGCTGCAAATGGAGACAGAGGAAGCGCCACTGATGGAATCGTGGGGTGTGAAGTCTTCCTTGTTCAGTGTGATGGAGAGCAATGGAATGCTTGTTTCATTTAAATAATACCGAGTTTTCAAACACTGCACACCATCTGGCCCGGGAGCTGCCTGGCCCAGGCACAGGATTGGAGGGATATGGCATTTTGAATGGTTTAACTGCAAACTTGTTCTGGTTTTAGTTCAAGGGGTAGTAGTGGAGTAGTTGTTTTCCCTGCTGAGGATCAAGTCCCTCTTCTTGCTGTGGACGAGGCTTCTGCAGGCCAACTGGTCATCTCTTAACTTGGCTGTCTAGGAAAGTGATATGATTCCCTCTCAGAAGAGTAAGAAGATCGCACTTTGATATCCTCTGTGAGTTTGCACACTGATGCTTTGGTCAAGCCATATGTTTTAATTCAGGGAAAGATTTCTCAGAGTATTCCCTAGAACTTTCTAACTGGCTCCTCTGGTGAGTCCTGCCTTAAATGGAAGTATGAACCTTGTCCCAAAGCAAAGACTCTTTGAATTGTCAAACCACATATTCACATACGTGTGCACACCTGCATGTGCACGCACACACACACACACGCACACGCGTACACACACCAGTTTATTTGGAGAGAAATCAGAGACTTACTTTGATGTAGTTATCTGGATTGTCTTGTGCCCAGGTTGCTCATGAAAAAATTTTTTTACAATTGAATTAACTTTTTATTGGGATATAGTTGATTTATAATGTTTTGTTAGTTTCTGCTGTACATCAAAGTGAATCGGTTATACATATACATGTATCCACTCTTTTTTAGATTCTTTTCCCATATAGGTCATTACGGAGTATTGAGTAGAGTTCCCTGTGCTGTACAGTAGGCTCTTATTAGTTATCTACTTTATCTATAGTAGTGTGTCTATGTCAATCCCAATCTCCCAATTTACCCCTCCCCCCTCCCCCCTTGGTAACCATAAGTTTGTTTTCTACATCTGTGACTCTATTTCTGTTTTGTAAATAAGTTCATTTGTGCCAATTATTTTTAGATTCCACATATAAGCATTACTCTATGTAAAGAACATGAGGAGCAGACTGGTGATAACTGAGGAAATGTTTGCCACATGCAGCTGGATTGTACATTGAGTAGCGCTTGATCAATATCCCTTGGCTTGGATTCAATGTCGCTCACGCTCTGTCCACAGTTTTAGGCAAAGAGGCTATTTGCATTAATTATCTCTTTGATTCAGGATGAATATACAATATTTGGGTAAGCAATGATGTTAAAATGAACCCTACAATTCTAGCACCTTCACATAGTAAAGGTCTCTTGTTCCTCCCATCATTGTCTTATATGATTTGGGAGGAAGGGTGAGGCTCTGAACTGTGAAACCAGCTGGGGTCCAGTCTCTTTCTGTCTTCTATCGCCTCCATCTCCACCACGTGGCCTCCAAGGTAACCACAGAAAACAAAAGAGGGAAAAGAGTGTATAGATCATATATACCCACTCTTAACTGCCTTGGTCCCAAAGCCCCGCCTCAGTACAAAAGGGATGGGGAATATACACTCACTGGTGCCAGGGAGAGGGGCCAGTCTCGCCAGTGATACCTTTGCCTATATTATCTGGATATTTCATGGGAAAATATCCAGCTCCAATCACAGATATTGTTCCATTTCTCTCCTTCTCATCGAGTCTTGGTGCTGGTGGATGGAACAGTTGCAGGGGGCGTGTTCCTGGAGTTTTCCTTCTTGGATACAAATTCGGTGCCTTCCACAAGAGTGATGGTCTCAAGATGAGTTGCTGTGAATGGAGCTGATTATAATTGTGTTATGACCACACACATGCCTGAGGTGTTCTTCAGTTAGTCTCAACCACTTCAGTCTGGTTTAGTTATTCTTTACAGTAGCAAAACTTCTTTCACTTGCAATCTGAAAAAGGTACTATAAAATCAGGCTATAAATAATATTTCATTATGTAGTTGTAAAGGCATTGTATTTTGAAGCATGATAGTGAAATGGAGCAGGACCCTACGGTCCTTCCCCCCATGTCCTCAGCCTGCCTTTTGTCTGTGGAAAAACTTTAACCAAAGAATAAGTTCAATCAGAGAAGTGAGAAAATGCAGAAGCAAAGGAAAGCAGTCAAATAGGACAAAATAATAATAGTTTAGTCACTAAGCAAAGTTAAGGACCTTTAGTTCCTTTTCAAGGTCTATAGATAGTATTCGGAGCCATATCCTGTGGGCTGTCTTGTAAATACTGAAACCCCCCATCAGGTGGAAGAAGTTAACTACATGATGACCAGACTGTAGCCATGACATAAGCTGCCACAATTCCAAGAACTGGCCTCAAAGAAATGGGAACAAACTGACCTTGAAACTGAAGATTAACTGTACTTAAAACAATGAAGATGACTCTGGTCAGACCACTGATGACCAATTTCAAGATGACTGTCAGAGCTGACTGTGCTGTTTCTGCATGTAGCCCCCTCCCTCCATCTATAAAAGTTCTTGCCCACTAGTTGTCAGTTGGGGGGAGTCGGCCTTTGGACAGAAGTCCACCCTCGCCCCTAGTTGCCAGCATCTGAAATAAAGCAAACTTTCCTTTGCACTAACCTTGCCTCTTAATTGGCTTTTGAGCGGCAAGCAGCTGGACCTCCACTTTCAGTTACAATGGTAGCATCTAATACCCAACCCTTTGCCATTGCCCGTTATTTAAACTTGCTTTTGACACAACTACTCCTAACACAGTGCTTCTGACATACTGGGCCTACATTATCCAAAGGTTGATAATATTTTTTTCAGTCGTTCTAAAATATTTCTTACATTAGTGACTTGTCCTGTCTTTGGAATTGTGATTGGAAACAATAGAATAATGAAACTCCTTCAAGAGTTTTGTTAAGTGGGATTTGGACCACTTGGAATAGAAGCTACATTGTTCATGGCTCTAGTTTCATATGTTTGTATGCAACCACTCTCTTGTGCCTGAAATAGATTTGCTGTAGTCTTGGTCTCTACTCTATTCTAAGCACACTGTACAAACAAGGGCCTGCTTCTCTGGAGAATAACCAAGCCAAGGATGTCATGTTCCATCTTGATGATGAAATGCAGATTTGTCATTAAAAGGCAAATTCTTCATTTTCAAAAGCTGAATAGAAATGATGCTTTAAAAGATTTTAGCTAATGAAATTTAGCCCCTTCTTCCCTCCCCCCGCCAAAAGAAGAATTTAGGAATATACTTTGGAGCTTAGCCCAGAGTATTTCATTTGGCTTCAAAATGCATACATTTTCTTTTACTTCATGGTCTTGCCTTACAGTATTTTGTTGTGTAGAAGGTAGCAAACCGATGTCGATCGCCTTGTTGAGCTCAGAAACACTGCTTGCTTGGTTTTCCTGATATATTTCCAAGGCTTGTGGCTGGTTAGGCAAAATCTATGTGGTTTCTGGCTACCCCCATCAAGGAAAATGTACCCCGAATGGTGCTACCGCTCTGTAACTTCTGCATCAGCCCAATCTTCCATCTGGCAGGTTCCCTCTCTACTTTGTAGTCCTTTCTTCATCGTCTTTGAAGCCATTTGTGCAAGAACGGAAGACAGAGATGCCTCTTTCCTTTCAACATTTCTATCAGCTTAGGCTGAGTTTTCAGTTTGGATTCTGCTTTGGGAGTTTCTAGGTTTTGAGGGGATTCAAAGACTTTCCCAGCTCACCAACGAGTCCTTGTAGACTTCAGTTTTTTGCAGCCTCCTTAGCCAGTTCTCTATAAATGTCCAAATATGAAAGTCTCATTGCAGTCCCTTATTTCTGTTCCCATGGCTTGGGTGAACCCCTGTGGATTCACGTTGCTGCTGTGGATGGGCTGAGGAGAATGGATGAATGGGGCTCTCCAAATCCATTTAATATAGCTGCCCTCAGATAACCAAAGGCTTGCGTGGAGGTGGTAGTGTAGAGCGAGGTTCTGCAGGGGAAACTGCCAGAACCTCAGGAAGGTGCAATAAACCCATATATTTCCAAGGCTTGTGGCTGGGAGAGGCATCCACTTTCCTTCCTATGGGCCGCGGGGGAGCCAGGCATCAAATACCTTTCTGTGTTTTGGGTATTTTGTTTGTTAGTTTGTTTTTACTTTGCTTTGCTACAAACTCCAGTGTGACTTTGGAAATTCAGTTTCAAACTGTCCCACACATTCCTCACCCTCAAGACCAGGAGGGAGGGGAGGACCTTCAAGATGGCAGAGGAGTAAGATATGGAGATCACCTTCCTCCCCACAAATACATCAGAAATACATCTACATGTGGAACAACTCCTACAGAACAGCTACTGAACGCTGGCAGAAGACCTCAGACTTCCCCAAAGGCAACAAACTCCCCAGGGCAAAAGAAAAAAGAAAAAACAGACACAAAAGAATAGTGATGGGACCTGCACCTCTGGGAGGGAGCTGTGAAGGGGGAAATGTTTCCACACACTAGGAAGCCCCTTCACTGGTGGAGACAGGGGGTGGGCGGGGAGGAACCTTCAGAGGCAGAGGAGAGCTCAGCAACAGGGGTGCAGAGGGCAAAGCAGAGAGATTCCCACACAGAGGATCGGTGCCGACCAACACTCACCAGCCTGAGAGGCTTGTCTGCTCACCCACCGGGACGGGTGGGGGCTGGGACTGAGGATCGGGCTTTGGAGGTCGGATCCCAGGGAGAGGACTGGGGTTGGCGGCATGAACACAGCCTGAAAGGGGCTAGTGCGCCACAGCTAGCCGGGAGGGAGTCCGGGAAAATGTCTGGAGCTGCCGAAGAGGCAAGAGACCATTGTTTCCTGGTGCGCGAGGAGAGGGGATTCAGAACACTGCCTAAACGAGCTCCAGAGACAGGCGCGAGCCATGGCTATCAGCGCGGACCCCAGAGACGGGCATGAGACGCTAAGACTGCTGCTGCAGCCACCAAGAAGGCTGTGTGCGAGCACAGGTCACTCTCCACACCTCCCCTCCCCGGGAGCCTGTGCAGCCCGCCACTGGCAGGGTCCCATGATCCAGGGACAACTTCCCCTGCAGAACACATGGCGCGCCTCAGGCTGGTGCAATGTCACGCCAGCCTCTGCTGCCGCAGGCTCACCCCGCGCTCCGTACCCCTCCCTCCACCTGGCCTGAGTGAGCCAGAACCCCCGAATCAGCTGCTACTTTAACCCCATCCTGTCTGAGGGAAGAACAGACGCCCTCAGGCGACCTACATGCAGAGGCGGGGCCAAATCCAAAGCTGAACCCCAGGAGCTGTGTGAACAAAGAAGAGAAAGGGAAATCTCTCTGTGCAGCCTCAGGAGCAGCGGATTAAATCTCCACAATCAACTTGATGTACCCTGCATCTGTGGAATACATGAATAGACAATGAATCATCCCAAAATTGAGGCGGTGGACTTTGGGAGCAACTGTAGACTTGGGGTTTGCTTTCTGCATCTAATTTCTTTCTGGTTTTATGTTTATCTTAGTTTAATATTCAGAGTTTATTATCATTGGTAGATTTGTTTATTGATTTGGTGGCTCTCTTCCTTTTTTTAAAAAAAATATTTTTTCCTTTTTTTCTTTTTGTGAGTGTGTATGTGTATGCTTCTTTGTGTGATTTTGTCTGTATAGCTTTGCTTTTACCATTTGTCCTAGGGTTCTGTCTCTCTGCTTGTTTGTTTTTTTTTTTTTTTTGGTGTAGTTTTTAGTGCTTGTTATCATTGGTGGATTTGTTTATTGGTTTGGTTGCTCTTTTCTTTTTTTCTATCTTTTTTTATTACTTTTGTATTTTTTTATTTTTAATAATATATTTTTATTTTTTATTTTAATAACTTTATTTATTTTATATTATTTTTTCTATCTTTCTTTCTTTTTCCCTTTTCTTCTGAGCTGTGTGGCTGACAGGGTCTTGGTACTCTGGCCAGGTGTCAGGCCTGAGCCTCTTAGGTGGGAGAGCTGAGTTCAGGACATTGGACCGCCAGAGACCTCCCAGCCCCATGTAATATCAAATGGCAAAAGCCCTCCCAGAGATCTCCATCTCAAGGCTAAGACCCAGCTCCACTCAACGACCAGCAAACTACAGTGCTGGACACCCCATACCAAACAACTAGCAAGACAGGAACACAACCCCACCCATTAGCAGAGAGGCTGCCTAAAATCATACTAAGTTCACAGACCCCCAAAACACACCACTGGACGTGGTCCTGCTGACCAGAAAGACAAGATCCAACCTCATCCACCAGAACATAGGCACCAGTCCCCTCCACCAGGAAGCCTACAGAACCCACTGAACCAAACTTAGACACTGGGGGCAGACGCTAAAAACAATGGGAACTACGAACCTGCAGCCTGCGAAAAGGAGATCACAAACGAAGTAAGTTAAGCAAAATGGGAAGACAGAGAAATACACAGCAGATGAAGGAGCAAGGTAAAAACCCACCAGACCAAACAAATGAAGAGGAAATAGGCAGTCTACCTGAAAAAGAATTCAGAGTAATCATAGTAAAGAT
>NC_041232.1:38830850-38833213 GCF_002837175.3 Physeter macrocephalus
TCAGCAGAAACTCTACAGGCCAGAAGGGTGTGGCAGGACATATTTAAAGTGATGAAAGGGAAAAACCTACAACCAAGATTACTCTACCCAGCAAGGATCTCATTCAGATTTGACAGAGAAATTAAAACCTTTACAGACAAGCAAAAGCTAAGAGAATTCCACACCACCAAAACCAGCTTTACAACAAATGCTAAAGGAACTCTTCTAGGCAGGAAACACAAGAGAAGGAGAAGACCTACAAAAGCAAACACAAAACAATTAAGAAAATGGTAATAAGAACAAACATATCGATAATTACTGTAAATATAAATGGATTAAATGCTCCCACCAAAAGACATAGACTGGCTGAATGGATACAAAAACAAGACCCATATATACGCGCTCTATAAGAGACCCACTTCAGACCTAGGGATGCATACAGGCTGAAAGTGAGGGGATGGGAATAGATATTCCATACAAATGGAAATCAAAAGAAAGCTGGAGTAGCAATTTTCATATCAGACAAAATAGACTTTAAAATAGAGACTATTACAAGAGACAAAGAAGGACAGTACATAATGATCAAGGGATCAATCCAAAAAGAAGATATAATAGTTGTAAATATTTATGCACCCAACATAAGAGCAGTTCAATACATAAGGCAAATGCTAACAGCCATAAAACGGGAAATTGAGAGTAACACAATCATAGTAGGGGACTTTGACACTTCACTTTCGCCAATGGACAGATCATCCAAAATGAAAATAAATAAGGAAACACAGCTTTAAGTGATACATTAAACAAGATGGACTTAATTGATATTTATAGGACATTCCATCCAAAAAAGCAGATTACACTTTATTCTCAAGTGCTTATGGAACATTCTACAGGATAGGTCATATCTTGGGTCACAAATCAAGCCTTGGTAAATTTAAGAAAATTGAAATCATATCAAGTACCTTTTCTGACCACAACACTATGAGACTAGATATCAATTACAGGAAAAAGTGTGTAAAAAATACAGACACATGGAGGCTAAACAATACACTGCTAAATAACCAAGAGATCACTGAAGAAATCAAAGAGGAAATCAAAAAATACCTAGAAACAAACGACAATGAAAGCACGATGACCAAAAACCTATGGACGCAGCAAAAGCAGTTCTAAGAGGGAAGTTTATAGCTATACAATCCTACCTTAAGAAACAAGAATTATCTCAAATAAACAACCTAACCTTATGCCTAAAGCAGTTAGAGAAAGAAGAACAAAAAAACCCCAAAGTTAGCAGAAGGAAAGAAATCATAAAGATCAGATCAGAAATAAATGAAAAAGAAATGAAGGAAACTATAACAAAGATAAATAAAACTAAAAGCTGGTTCCTTGAGAAGATAAACAAAATTGATAAACCATTAGCCAGACTCATCAAGAAAAAAAGGGAGAAGACTCAAATCAATAGAATTAGAAATGAAAAAGGAGAAGTAACAACTGACAGTGCAGAAATACAAAGGATCATGAGAGATTACTACAAGCAACTATATGGCAGTAAAATGGACAACCTGGAAGAAATGGACAAATTCTTAGAACAGCACGACCTTCTGAGACTGAACAAGGAAGGAATGGAAAATATAAACAGACCAATCACAAGCACTGAAATTGAAACTGTGATTTAAAATCTTCCAACAAACAAAAGCGCAGGACCAGATGGGTTCACAGGTGACTTCTATCAAACAATTAGAGAACATTCTTCTATCAAACATTTAGAGAAGAGATAACACCTATCCTTCTCAAACTCTTCCAAAATACAGCAAAGGGAGGAACACTCCCAAACTCATTCTATGAGGAGGCCACCATCACCCTGATACCAAAACCAGACAAAGATGTCATAAAAAAAGAAAACTACAGGCCAATATTCTGATGAACATAGATGAAAAAAATCCTCAACAAAATACTAGCAAACAGAATCTAACAGCACCTTAAAAGGATCATACACCATGATCAAGTTTATCCCAGGAATGCAAGGAGTCTTCAATATATGCAAATCAATCAATGTGATAAACCATATTAACAAACTGAAGGAGAAAAACCATATGATCATCTCAATAGATGCAGAAAAAGCTTTAGACAAAATTAAACACCTATTTATGATAAAAACCCTCCAGAAAGTAGGCATAGAGGGAACTTACCTTAACATTATAAAGGCCATATATGACAAACCCACAGCAAACATTGTTCTCAATGGTGAAAAACCTAAACCATTTCCACTAAGATCAGGAACAAGACAAGGTTGCCCACTTTCACCACTATTATTCAACATAGTTTTGGAAGTTTTAGCCACAGCAATCAGAGAATAAAAAGAAATAAAAGGAATCCAAATGAGAAAAGAA
>NC_041232.1:38833612-38868122 GCF_002837175.3 Physeter macrocephalus
CCTAAGGAGACAAAAGACCTGTATGCAGAAAACTATAAGACACTGATGAAAGAAATTAAAGATGATGCAAACAGATGGAGAGATATACCATGTTCTTGGATTGGAAGAATCGACATTGTGAAAATGACTATACTACCCAAAGCAATGTACGGATTTAGTGCAATTCCTATCAAACTATCAATGGCATTTTTCACACAACTAGAACAAAAAAAATCACAATTTATATAAAACACAAAAGACCCTGAATAGCCAAAGCAATCATGAGAAAGAAAAATGGAGCTGGAGGATTCAGGATCCCTGACTTCAGACTATACTACAAAGCTACAGTAATCAAGACAGTATGGTACTGGCGCAAAACCAGAAATATAGATCAATAGAACAGGATAGAAAGCCCAGAGATAAACCCATGCACATATGGTCACCTTATCTTTGATAAAGGAGGCAAGAATATACAGTGGAGAAAAGACAGGCTCTTCAATAAGTGGTGCTGCGACAACTGGACAGCTACATGTAAAAGAATTAGAATACTCCCTAACACCATACGCAAAAATAAACTCAAAAACTTAGAGGCTTTCGCACAGCAAAGAAAACCATAAACAAGATGAAAAGACAACCCTCAGAATGGGAGAAAATATTTGTCAATGAAGCAACTGACAAAGGATTAATCTCCAAAATTTACAAGCAGCTCATGTAGCTCAATATCAAAAAAAGCCAAACAACCCAATCCAAAAATGGGCAGAAGACCTAAGTAAACATTTCTCCGAAGAAAATGTACAGATTGCCAACAAACACTTGAAATGATGCTCAATATCACTAATCATTTGAGAAATGCAAATCAAAACTACAATGAAGTATCACCTCACACTGGTCAGAATGGCCATCATCAAAAAATCTACAAACAGTAAATGCTGGAGAGGGTGTGGAGAAAAGGGAACCCTCTTGCACTGTTGCAAAAATAAACTCAAAACGGATTAAAGACCCTAAATGTAAGGCCAGACACTTTAAAACTCTTAGAGGAAAACATAGGCAGAACACTCTATGACACAAATCACAGCAAGATCCTTTTTGACCCCTCTCCTAGAGAAATGGATAAAAAACCAAAAATAAGCAAATTGGACCTAATGAAACTTAAAAGCTTTCGCACAGCAAAGGAAACCATAAACAAGATGAAAAGACAACCCTCAGAATGGGAGAAAATATTTGTCAATGAAGCAACTGACAAAGGATTAATCTCCAAAATTTACAAGCAGCTCATGTAGCTCAATATCAAAAAAAGCCAAACAACCCAATCCAAAAATGGGCAGAAGACCTAAGTAAACATTTCTCCGAAGAAAATGTACAGATTGCCAACAAACACTTGAAATGATGCTCAATATCACTAATCATTTGAGAAATGCAAATCAAAACTACAATGAAGTATCACCTCACACTGGTCAGAATGGCCATCATCAAAAAATCTACAAACAGTAAATGCTGGAGAGGGTGTGGAGAAAAGGGAACCCTCTTGCACTGTTGGTGGGAATATATATTGATACAACCACTATGGAGAACAGTATGGATGTTCCTTTAAAAATTAAAAATAGAACTACCATACGACACAGCAATCCCACTACTAGGCATATACCCTGAGAAAACCATAATTCAAAAAGATCATGTACCACAATGTTCATTCCAGCTCTATTTACAATAGCCAGGACATGGAAGCAACCTAAGTGTCCATTGACAGATGAATGGATAAAGATGTGGCGCATATATACAATGGAATATTACTCAGCCATAAAAAGAAATAAAACTGAGTCATTTGTAGTGAGGTGGATGGACCTAGAATCTGTCATACAGAGTGAGGTAAGTCAGAATGAGAAAAACAAATGCCATATGCTAACACATATATATGGAATCTAAAAAAAAAAAATCGTTCTGAAGAACCTAGGGGCAGGACGGGAATAAAGATGCAGATGTAGAGAATGGACCTGAGGACACAGCAAGAGGGAAGTGTAAGCTGGGACGAAGTGAGAGAGTGGCATGGACATATATACACTACCAAATGTAAAACAGATAGCTAGTGGGAAGCAGCTGCATAGCACAGGGAGATCATCTCAGTGCTTTGTGACCACCTAGAGGGGTGGGATAGGGAGGGTGGGAGGAAGATGCAAGAGGGAGGAGATATGGGGATTTATGTATACATATAGCTGATTCACTTTGTTATACAGCAGAAACTAACACACCATTGTAAAACAATTATACTCCAATAAAGCTGTTAAAAAATAATATCAAATTTTTAAAAAATGGATCTATAAGGAGACAGCTTAGAGGAAAATAGTTGCACAATTACCTAGATATATAGTACATGCTTTGAATCAAGGTTATACCATGTTTTATGGTGAGATACCCCATCTTCTCCTTCCTACTGAGTTATATTGCATAAATGCCCAGAAAGAAAGAAAAAAAAAAAGAAGACCAGGAGGGAAGAAATCAGACCCAGGTTTTCACTAGGATAGTAGTATAGTGAAATAGATCGACCAAGACCCTTTTAAATGCCCACAGCTTTTCAGTGCTGAGGAATGCAGACGAGGCATCTGTTAGACCAGCATGGTGCTCTCCAGGTGCCCAGTGGTCCATGCCATGGCCCTGGAAAAAAAACCTTTGGGAGATAAGCAGCAGAGACCCACACACCAGAGGGGCCTGATTCGTGGCAAGGCTGCGTGGCTCACCCTGTTGTTAACTTGGATGAAGGAAGGAACTGAATGACATTCACAACCCGAAATGATTCCATTTCATCATTTTGTACACATACATTCATGATATGCTATATGTTATATATAATTTACTAAAGCATGCTTTTAAAAATAGATTTGAGGAGCGTGGAGACCCCAGAAGCGTATGTTATTGTACTGGGCTTGAGTTTCTCTTTCCCTCCCACAGGGGACCTCTGAGGGTCTATTTGAGGGCATGAATATGAAAAATTCAGCTCCAACTCCCACCCCAGTCCCCGAACAGCACTGCAGAACTATGCTAAGCTCTTGTGGTTTTGAAAGAACAGATGCACGAGACAAAATAAGTACAAAAGGAATTTGGGGAATGGGTCCTAAGAATCACCACATTTCCTATCACTCTCAGAAAACACATCTCTTTTCAGGGGTACCGTACATCTGTGTGGCTCTGAACCACCAATTATTTTTCCAAGAAACATAATTACAGCCTTCTCCTGAAAATGCCAAACGCTCAAATGAAATACAGCTTCAGAAATGTTCACTTAAGTTAATTGGTTCCAATTACTCAGACCTGCTTTAGCCCCCCAAAACACATGCAAGCCAAGTTCTTTTTTTTCTTCCTTTTCACTTTTTCCAGCGAAAGAAAGAGAGAGAGAGAGAGAGAGAGAGAGGGGTTGGGGGGGGGAGGGAGGGAGGGTAGAGAGCTACTCCTGAATTCTACATATTTTATTAGAACACAACCTAACGGGACAGGAAGTATAATTGAAGTAGGCAGGGAGGACCCTGTCCTGGTGGACATTTGCCCTCCATATCTGCACCAGCCCTGAGAGGCCGCAGATGTCACAGGCCTTCCTCTTGAGCCACTCTGAATGTAATCTGTTGGCTTTGGTTTGCTGACTGTATATGCACGTCAAAGACTGCGGCCATGGATTATTTATAAGATGTGCACTTCCAATTCGCGCTGCTTCAAACATGAGCTTCAACTTAGCACACGCGGCAGCCGCAGCCGCAGTCTGTTCTGAAAGGTTGGGCAGTCGGGGCTGGTAAGTGAGCCTCTTGCTGAGTGGTTGTGCAAACGTTAGCTGAGGTAACATTTGGAAGCAGCCCTGTTTGCAGACAGACTCTTATTTCAGGTTAACAACGCTTTACATGACATCATAAGAGACATATAAGGGCGCATTTTCAGAGGATGGATCTGGGAGTGATGCATCCAGCCCAGAGACCATTGGGGCATTTGGGCCCATGATTCTTCAAGTGCCCACTTGGAGAATTGACCGTGTCTCATTTTGGATCTGTGTCTGCCTACGTGGAAACCCCATTTTCCCACGTGATGGAGACTCACAGACATTGCCTCCTAACTCCATGATCTGGTATGGTAGGAGAAGCAACTGGGAAAATCAGTTTAATTTATACCATTTTAACCAAATTTAATTAACCCATTTGCTGAGGTTAATGAAACCCTTGTTAACTTGAGTCAGGAGGGGGATGAAAAGGAGGGCCTTTTAAGCTCAGATCCCTGATAGGATCCGTGCCTTAGGGAGCCGTGAACCTGACAAAGACAGGGCACTAGTTTGGTGCTTTGAACCTTTTCTCAGGAAGGGAGTCTAGGGAGCATTCTGCAGGGACATAGGACAGGAAATGTAGCCATCACTCTAGTCTCTCCTAAAGTTATTCAGAGTTGGAAATTGTCATTTAGTCTAAAACGGAGATTCTAGGAAAATTGCAGCAGGACACTCCAGTGCCCAGTGGAAATGACCTGGGGTCCATCCACATTCTCTAGTAGCTGACCTGCTGCTCTACATTATCAGAGGCCTCCTTCTCAGTCAATGGTGTTTGCAAGGCAGCCATAAATACCCAAAGCGATGGTTCTCCTGCCTGGAGTTCAGCATCAGAGCGATGAACTGACAAGCTCAGTGTGTTTTAGTTGCCAGGTGTCACTGTCATAAAACTCCCCTTCATCTGGCATTGACTGAGAGCCCCGTCAGCTGACTCAGCTCAGAAGGTTTGAACACCATGCAGGCTGGTGCCCTTCGCTCCTCTTCAGTGGTATTTCCTTCGTGGTCCCTGAGGTCTTCTGACCCTTGGGAGACAGTCAGCTTTCTAAGCATGTCCTTGGCAGGAAGGTGATTCATTTTTTTTCCCTGAATGTCAAGCTTGTTCCTAAGAGGTAAAGAAAGGGGAAGACCTTTGCACACACGCCAAGGGAAGAAGGAGCTGAATAAGAACCTTCCGCAGTCAGAGAACATCTGTCAGGAACACAGAGGAGGTTGAGAGTCCAAAGGGCAGGGTCTCAGAATTCCATGGGAGTTTTTCCTTCTTGATTCAAAAGATGGTGAGATCAGTTCGGGACTGATCTGGCCAGGAGGAGAGATTTGGGGATCTCACACATCACTGAATGCAATGGGCTCAAAATCTAGGATTGAGAGAGGAGAGGCTCAAAGTAGCATGAGGTGCACTTTCCTCCACTCTTAAAGCTGTTGCTTCCAGTCAAGCTCTCCATGTCTGTGACCTTGATTTAAAAGATCAGGAATGCAAGGTGAAGCATTTCTGTTCTTTAAAGGAATACATTCGTTAAGCCCCCACCTCCTTCCATCTTCTGAAAGAAGAATGCGCCAAATGCTGGATGAACAATTTTATTCCTGGTCCACCAAACAGGGAAGGGAAGAAAGCAGCTGAGTGCTATGGAGGGATTTCCGTAGGATAGAACAGTGTCAGTGGGAAAGCACCGTAACAAGGTTTGGATCAGATTTACCACAAGAGCAGAACTTTTTCTTTACTGACTGTTTCAGTCTTTTTCAAAAAACTTTTCCTGGGGTGGTAGAAAAACTCAGTGAAAAGGCATCACTTATTCACTTATGGGTGGAGATGGAAAAAGTATGTTAAAAAAAAAAAGTAAAAGAAAAACTGACATTATGAAACATAGAAAATATTTTGGGGGTGTCTTCCTAAAAATTATCTAGCCTTTCAGAAAGCACTCTTTTCCTAAAGAATCTCAAGTTTTCTCCATCTCCCTCATCTATTATCCAGATAATTGCCTCCAAATAACTTTTAGCCATCATTCTGAAGCTTAGCAGAATTGAAATAATTCGATGTTACTGAATTGATAAAGCAGTATTCCTTGAGGGTCCTCTTTATACTCCCCTTAGAGGGTCAGCAAAGCCAAGAATTCATTCATGGAGCAAATATTCATTACTACTGTTGGGAACACAAAAGAGTACAAGCCATGGATTTTGCTCTCAGGAAGCAGTTTCGTTCGTGAAATAAGACCAACACACACAAACAAGGTTGAAGTTCCTACACACTGCCAACCACAGGCAAGTCAAGTCAGTATTGGCTTTATTATTCAGATCAGCACCAGAAGGGTCACTTTTAGAAGTCTGACATCACGCGGGACAATCAAACGCAGACAAGGGCCAAGCACAGAGCGAGGATCCTGGAGGCACTTAGCGATCATCTGCATCCTCATCTGATGCTGCTGATCCCAGAACTGTGAGGGGAGCTGATGCGCTCAAGGTCACAGAGCTTCTGGGTAACAGAGCTGGGCTCGAGCATACATTTCCTTCCTCCAGTTCCAGAGTTCCCAGTCAAGTTCATAATTAAAGGTATATTTCCCCTCAGCTTTCCTTTGTGACAGTCCCTTAAATGCCGGAAGAGCACTGAGATATGGAACAGAAGACATGCATTCTGGTCTCCGCATTGCCCCTAACTAGCCAAGTGTGTTTATAGGCAAGTCACAAACTTCTCTGGATTTCAGATTCCTCATCCATCAAATGGGGTAATTAGACTTTCTCAGTGCTCTCCACACTTCTCCGTCAAAGTACCCCTCCTAGCAGAGCAGAGTGGATGATAATCGGAGTAAGAGTTTGGAGGTGTGTCGATAAGTGGCCCCCTACAAGCAATAAATGCACTTGAAGTGTTGGAATTTGTCTGTCGTAATGATTTGTGTGACTTCTGCATTTTACTTAATAAGATATCTGTGTTTGTTTTAATGTGAAAACAATGTTTGAAATTTCTTACCATCAGTCGGAGTTGATTTGACAAGGAGAGCCTGTTTATCCTGGGGTACAAGGATGGGGTGGTCTTCTGGGGCCATTTCCCTCCTCATGGATTCCCTGTTCGGCATCTCTGTTTCTTATTTCACCTCACACTCCTATTCCTGGTTCCAACAATGTAGGCAGCTCTCTCACCACAGTATTCATAGGGCTCTCAAGAGCTCCTGGTTGTTTGAGAGAGTCCCTGAAGGGGAAATTAGCACCCTAGGCAAAGAGTATAGAAAGGGACACAGACATTTATGAGATGGCTGCTCTTCTAGAAAAGAGAGGTGGGCTGACTCATCAACTTGACCTCTGTCTGCAGGAGATCTGCTTTGGCGTTGAGCCAAATTTTGATCCTTTGCCTCAAATCTTTTCTGGAAAGAGGTGCACTGTTTGGTTCAGAGGCACTAGATTAAATCTCTTTGAAAAATGTAACGTTACCTCTTATTCAGATGCAAATCTTTTAAGTACCTCGGCCTGTCCCCCGCTCCTACCTTCAAGTCAACACCAAAGCGGAGAACCAATTTCTAGTTTGGTTTCACTCCACCCAGCTCTCTCGTCGCCTTCTGGATGTGTGGGGGGACTTGGAGCAGACAGGATAGAGGGTGCAAAGGGGGTTGATTCTCACCCGGGCCCTGGTCGGTGATCAGCAGGGACAGGGAGGTCAGCCAGATTCCTCGTCTGCTGCGACAGCACAGGCCTTCTCCCAAGTGGCTCTTCCAGATGCAAAAGTACTCAGAGCTTCTGACCATTTCCCAGAGGGTGAAGTGGATGGGACGAGGAGGGACTTTTGCTCTTCTAAATAACCGAGTCTGCATGCATCACGCTGCTTCAGGGCATCTTCAAGCACCTTGCACACAGTAGGTACCCAAGAAAGGTTTATCAGATGCACAAATCAGTGTTGGTTCTCCGCCGAGGATGAAATCCTGGCACATGGCTTATGAAAAAGAATATCCCCTTAGAACCCAGTATCTCGGCCCAGGTTTAGTTTCTGATCCTATAGATATTTAGCAAATAACAGATTTAGATGAATCTAGGTATTGGAATTTAGGCTCACCAAGTGGTTTCAACTCAGGTTGAATAGTAGAACCATGTGGCAGGCTTTCTAAAAATACTGATGCCTGGGTCCCACTCCAGAGTAACTGAATTAGAAACTCTGGGGAGGGGCCCAGGTATCAGCAATTAAAAAAAATTTTTTTCCAGGTGATTCTGTTGCACAAGACTATGAATGACTCATCTAACCAGGCAGGTGAAGTGGTTTTCCCAGGATCTCACCAGGCTGGTGGCAGCGCTGGTTTCCCATCCAATCCTCTGCTCTTTCCCACACACCACAGCAGCCCTCCTTTACCCCTGTGGCCTGTGGGATAACTTGAACTTTTCCACTGGGAAAAGGGAGCAGTAGTTGACCCACTAACCCCCTGGAAACAAGTGCTTCAGCACCATGGGAATTTTCCTGGTCCTATTTGTGGAAATGGTCCAACCTTGGATGTTTTTCCAGGAAAGGATATTATGAGAAGGGTCCCTTTGGTAGCTGCCTATAAGCATTATTTGTGAGGCATGGGAAGATTCTAGCCCCAAAATATCCTCTTTGCCTTCAGTTACTTATGCTGACAGGCATCTCTCAGGAATATTTTAGGGGGTTAAGAAAGATTACTTGTTAGAATATAAGTGAGGCTGTGGGTGACCTCTATTCTCTCTGCTTATCTAAATGAAGAACTGATGGTTTCAGTACCTAGCACAGTGCTTGGCCTTAGTAATTTTACAATACGTATATGGTAACTACCTCTTTTTAAAATTTAATTTAATTTTTTTCTTTTATTGAAGTATAGTTGCTGTACAATATTATATAAGTTATAAGTGTACAATATACTGATTCACAATTTTTAAATGTTATATATGTATAAGATTTAAAGTTATTATAGTTATAAAATATTGGGTATATTCCCTGTGTTGTACAGTATATCCTTGTAGCTTATTTTATACCTAATAGTTTGTACCTCTTAATCCCCTACCCCTATATTAACCCCTGCCATGGTAACCACTTACTTGTTCTCTGTATCTGAGAGTCTGATTCTTTTTTGTTATATTCACTAGTTTGCTGTATTTTTTAGATTATACATATAAGTGATATCACACAGTATTTGTCTTTTCTGTCTGACTTATTTCACTTAGCATAATGCCCTCCAAGTCCATCCATGTTGCTCCAAATGGCAAAATTTCCTTCCTTTTTTTTTTTTTTTTGGGACGCGGGGCCCTCACTGTTGTGGCCTCTCCCGTTGCGGAGCACAGGCTCCGGACGCGCAGGCTCAGCGGCCATGGCACACGGGCCCAGCCGCTCCGCGAACCCGTGTCCCCTGCATCCATGTGGGATCTTCCTGGACCGGGGCACGAACCCGTGTCCCCTGCATCGGCAGGCGGACTCTCAACCACTGCGCCACCAGGGAAGCCCTCCTTTTTTTTTTTATGACTGAGTAATATTCCATTGTATATATAGACCACATCTTCTTTATCCATTCTTCTGTTGATGGACACTTAGGTTGCTTCCGTATCTTGGCATTTGTAAATAATGCTGCTATGAATATTGGAGTGCATATATCTTTTCAAATGTTTTTTGGGGGGGGAGTTTTTCAGATATATACCCAGGAGTGGAATTGCTGAGTCATATGGTACTTCTATTTTTAGGGTAACCCCCTCTTACTGTATGTTATTATGTGTAAGAAAACCATGCTGGGCTTTAGGTACATTGTCTAATTTAATTATCACCCCAAACTTAGAGATAGTTGTTATTATCCTTATATATATATATATATATATATATACACATTCTGAGGCTCACATTGTAATTCTGATGCCTACAGGTTTCAGTTAAACTGGAAGATCCTCTGAGCTCAGACTAAGCCCTCTGCTTCACTTATGAGGGAAATGGGGCCTTGACATATGAGGGAAGGGGCATGATTTTCTGTGTGAATGCCTAAGATATTCAATTTTTAATCAAAGATTCAAGCCCTGTAAATATTAGTGCATCAGCTTCTTTCCAAATTGGAAAAAGAAAAGGCTTTGAGTCTCTTGGTGTGGTGTTCAAATCCTGGTCTGACCATTTTCTTGCTGTATAAAAATTACTGAACCTGGAAGGCCTCCACTCTCAGAAGGAAAAGAAGAAGGAAGGAAAAAAAGGAAGAAATCAATGGAGGAAGGGAAATGGAGAGGGAGGAGTGTAAGGCAGAAGGGGAATAAAGAAAAAGGCGAAAGAAAAGAGAGGGAGCAAGTGGGGGGGCAGGACCCTCCGAGTGATATGGGAAGGCAGGAGACTGACGCTGCAGGGACCTCGTTGTGCTGCCACTGTGGGACCAGAGGCCACTCCGGAGTGGCTTTCTAAAGGGCGCTTTTTTCTAATCCAAGACCGCAAGCAGAAGACCAGGACCTGACGTGAGGAGGAGAAGGCTTGAATCAGGGACAAATAGGTGGAGGTAGGTATAAGGGAGGGTTTCTACAGACCCAGGGCAGAGGAAGAGTGGAATTTGTTCCAGAGAAATTCAGTGACAAGAAAGATACGGAAAGAAAAAGAAAACGTTGGGTCAGTGAAGGCTCCGAAGGGCTTCTTTATGGGCCTGAATTAAAGACATTGTAAAAGTGAAAGGCATAAAGTGGAATATTTTTGACCTTGAAGAATGTACTTCTTTGAAGTGTCGGCTTCCCCAAAAACAATATGTCGTGGACTCTAGCTTTTGAAGAAAGGAGGAGGAAAAAACTGGTCCAAGTGAATCAAAGGAAGTGATAAATCTGTGACCCTCTCCTGAAACAAAGCACGTGGAGCTTAATTAATGCATTTAGCTACCTGACCAGAACAGCCTCATTTTGAAGCCCGCCTTAGGGGCCTCATCTATTTCAGGAGTTCTTGGGAGATGAAAATCACTTTTAAGCGCTGAGTCTGACGATGACCATGAGCGCTGTTAACTCCTTGGGGAAAAACAAACACCATGTACTCAAGGTATTATAATGCTTGCAAGGACCTCATTGAAGGCAGTGCCCTCTAATATAGAGACACATTGGCAGTGAAATAAAGAAAAGTAAGCAGGGGATGTTGGGAGGTGGAGAGGCACAGGCAGAACCAACAGGATTGTTCTTTAATGTCAGACACTGGACAGGGTAGCGGGGGGAAGGTTTCAGGCAGGAGAAGCGGGGAGAGAGGGGGCTGAAGATGTGAGATGTCCATTGTGAGGCTCCGAGGAAAGGAAACGAAAGCTACTCAGAGACTGGGCCATGTGAGAAGAAAGGAGTTGTGTCATGCTGAATTAAAAGTAGTTAAATTTCTAGAGAAGGGACATAATCCACAGGTACAGGCATCAAGCACCAAGTCTTACTACTGACCTGGGAAAACCAGGAAAGAGGTTGCGAATGAGCAAAAATAGGAAAGTCCACTGTTAACTCCTGGATCAGCCTTTCTCTCCAAGTCTTTATCGCTTCTGTCTCTCTCTGTGTTTCTGCTGTCTCTGGGGCTGTCTCTCTGACTCAAAGTTAGCTGAAATGGCAAGAGTCAGTATTCAAAATTTTTAAAAAGCAAAAAGTAACGTCATGAGCAAAGTTGGAAACTTATTTACATGGAACCATGTCTTTTTCTTCTTTTTTTTACTTAAGGAGATATCTAAGATGACAGATGGTTCATTCAAAGACTTAGAAAATGATGGCCAAACAGATGAATAAATGGCAAGAGTAGTGATTCTTGCTTTGAAATACATTTCTCAATTTCTTTCTTTTCGTTATTTGATTTAAGAACATTGGAGCATTCCTGAGGTTTACTCATAAATTTGGAGGAGATTTTTGCACGTTGGGCCAACTCTGCAGAGCAAGGCAAGAAGAAGCCAAGGGGCATGGTAGAAAGAACACAAAAATGGGGGTCCATAGCTCTGGCTCTTTTTCTTTGCTCATCTAGAATATTCAGCCTTGGCATGTCACCAGATTCTGGGTTTCAATTTTCCCCATTTGTATCAGGACTAGCGTATCCCAAAGATCTGATTCTAAAAATCTATTTTTCTAAATTGGCCTGTCATCAGGAACTTGTAAACAAAAATTTAGAGGTTTGACATTTTAATTATCTCCTGATATCTGTTTCAAAAAACTGCTTTCCATTTATTGGCTTATGAATCCAGGAGAAATAGCAGTGGTTGTACTTAGCCTTACTTTTGCTAATTTCCTATCAAGATGTGGTTGAGATTTATGGTTCTTTCTAAGCAGTCCCAATATAGTCTTCGTGGAGAGAAGTAGGTTCAAAGCACTCTCTCATTCCTGTCCTAATAAAATAAGTACAAGGATCCACCTCTCAAGTACCCCTGGGCCAGCTCTTCCTTGGTAGTTGGTCACATGTCCATTGGAAAGACAGTGGTGATTGGTGGGGCTAAGAGCTGGGTGCCCCTCTACCCATCCCAACTCACCAGCTGTGTGATTAGGGAAGATTATTCACACTTCTTGAGCCTCAGTTTCCTCATCTATGAAACAAAGATAATAATTGTGCTCCATAGTGTTGTATGTATTAAATGCAATAATACACGCACAAAAAAACCCACTCAGCATTATGTCTGATCCAGAGTAAAAACAATAAATGTAAACTATCATTTTAATGTCATTGTCATCAGTACAATCACCGGGAACTTTTTACATAATGAGTAACCTGAGATTAAATTCTGCTGACTGCTCTGGTGGTTTATGACTCAGATGCTTTTTTCCCGCCCCTTTCTGATTCTCATTGCTGAGCAGTTTTCCCAGTAAAAATGTAACAAGCCAAAAATCGTTTAATAATAATAGTTAATTCAGGAGAATTATCTTCTCCCTATTTTTTTTTTATCACTTTTATTCACTCCACCTACCTTAGTGTTGGGGTCTTCAGGGTTAATTAGGAGCAGCTTTATACTTGGGTAGTTGGTTAATCACCAAGTAGAATGTTGGAAGAAGGCTACTCAGATGCTTTTCATCTTAGCATCCAATCCCCAGGAAACTCTGGAAGAAAATTTTTTACTTGTCTAAGGCCACCTACAGTATTAGGTAATTATTAAAGCTGATTGCGTATCAGAGCCTAAATACAGTGTTACAGAACCGTACTTCACTCACGCTCCCCTCATGGCAAATGAATCAGAGGAACCGCCATGTATTTTTGAAGAGTAAATCTTTGCGCTAATTAATTATATCAATATCAACATGTTGATATTGATATAATTAGCACAGTGGATGACACTGATATAATTAGCACAAATATTTACTCTTCAAAAATAAGTGGCAGTGCATATGTATATAATAATAATAACGCTGAACAGTTATAGCACCACTTTCTCTAAGGAGCTTATAAAAATACATAAATAGCAAATTACTAAAACTCAGACTTCATTGAGAGCTTTGATGGCATTACTGAGCAAGGTTGAAGGGGTTGACGCAGCCAGGAGACACCCCATGAATAGATCCTGACGGGGATCTTCCCCCAAACGGAAGTGAATCTCCAAGCCGCTCCCGATAAGCCTAAAACTAAGAGATACACCAAATTATGTAATGAAATTGAAATTGAATAGGACTCCTTTTCTTTCTTTATTCTAATTAATGTTCAGCTAATCTAAACCCAGCATGATCTGGTTTTAAAACTCAACAGAATTGGGTAAGAGCAGGGAAGTTGGCGAGTAAGACAGAAAATATATTTGGACCCACCCTGCCTTCAGTGTCTTTGACGTAGAAAGACCATGGGCCCATTGTCAAGGAAATCTGTCCCTAGGTCATCTGTCCTTTGTTTGATGATACAGCTTCCATGCCTCTTCATATAACTGTTACAGGAAGAGAGGGTTTGGGAAAAATGTGTGCGGTACCATGAGAGGAGAATGTGGGCATGGTGCCTAATGGTTCCACTGGCACTCTGCTGTCGGGGGCCTCTGAGAACCAACTCTCCCACTGTGTTTGTGATGAGAGATATTAATCTCAACCAATTTCTTAGTCCTTTATTTGAGTACAGGCTAATTGAGTTACACATTTTCTTACCATAACAACTGTATTAACAGCAACCAAGGTTTTGAAGTCATTGTAGCACACGCATATCTGCCCATACAAATATACAAACAACACACACAACACCAAACATAGCCTTGAGTTCAAATTAACTCACTGATGAGCATGGAAGATGTGGGCCAAGAGACTTTTCAAGTATCTTATACTTTACAAAACTCTGACTTACTGGCCAACATCAGAAAAGTAAGCATGGTTTTATGGACTGACAGTAAGGAACATTCGTTGTTTTAACCCTCTTTTCCTCTGAGGACTAACTCCTATAATGGAGTGTCCCAGATGTTCTGCTTCTTAGTGCCTCTTGGGATGTGAAGATTGCACAGCAGGAGGCAACATCTGGGAGAGAAAGGAGAGATTGTGAGAGAGACTTAGACTATTGGTGTGTGCCTGGTTGTGATTCTTGGGTAGATTATTACTCTTTTGGAGATTATTATTTATAATTTCTGGGTGCATAGCAGAGAAGTACATCAGTATTTCTTCTCAAGTTTTGAATTTTTGAATTTTCAATTGTATAAAGAAAAGAGGTTTTCTTTCTTGCATTCTTGCAGTTTTAGAATTCCAGCTGTAAATTGACCTTCCTCCTTACCCTAAACCATATTGTTTTGCAACTTCTTATTTGATAAAACTGCTTTGGTCCTTCAATAATGGGCTTCGTTGTTATCATGGTGAGAAGAAGTAGAAAGTCTCATGAACATCATTTCTTGGACTGTGCTTGGTTTAGGGGGGTTTGAAGTTCAGTCCTAATGCTTATGATTGTTTCATTTCATTTTGCCATCATAAATGAGACAAATCTCCACCGATTCCCCCCACCCCCACCCCGCCTCATCCCCACACCTCTACGTTCTTGCTTCCAAGTTTAATCTTCCATGGCAATTTGAATGTAACAGCACTGGAGTGGATGACACACATAGTAATCATTTTGCACTGTAGCGTTAGTTCATGACGTTTTGCAAAGCAGGTATCCAAAGGCACACACTGAAATAATTTTGCCAGCGTACTCTTGCCTTTTAATAGCTTCCTAACAGGGTATCCAAAGAAACACTCTGGAAACATTTTGCCCTCCTAATTTCGTGTTGTAATGACATCAAAATGTCATAAAGCAATTACCATCCCAAGCACAAAGTGATCTTTAGAAGTTACTTTCTCCATAGGCTCATTAACTTCATTCTAGCTTTACTATCTTGATTGTTTAAAGAAATGTTCAATGCTAATTGAGAGACTTCATTTAAAACTGAATACCATTTATTTAGCACAATCTCTCATTCTGCTTCTCTCTCTCTCTCTCTCTCTCTCTCAACCAAATTGCACTAGGCTGACAGAACCCTAGATTTATAGATACACACACACCTTTTGACCTCTCCAGTTAAAATTCAAAGTGGAATTGATCTGTTACAATGCAAAAATCAGCATAGGGCATGGATTACTTTGGGGACAAAGGGAACAGTAGATACTGAAGATGTCCTTGGTAGCAAGCACATCCCAAAGCTTCTGCAGTGCCCCCCAAATACCAGGCTGTGTCCCTATTATGAGACCTCAACGAAATGTGAAATGCTTAACTAGAGAAATTCTGCATGTCAACACAACTCTCGGACTTCATCTTCCCCTGTTTCTAATGATTGAGATCTGCCAGGTGTATTTCTTCAAACGAAAACTCTAAATCAAGGGAACGGACAATGACAAATTAGATTCAGCCTCATTCTGTGATACAGGCTGTGATTTGCAGCTGTCCCTTCCTGAAACATCTGTAAGAGGAGTTTGAGCTTATGTTTTCCTGTGGGCTTATATGAAATAAATAAGGAATGGGGAGTAACCTCCACAACCTTTTCTAGGCAGAAGCGTAAGAGTCGATTTGCTTGTCCCACTTGTGCCAGGTAATATTCATATCTTAACCTTTAGCTCTCTGAGCGCATTCTTATCTGGATAATGGAAGGGTTGGAAATGAGCTCAACTAATTTGCACAAAACAATGCCCGGAGTCATGGTCTCTCTACTCAAATCAAGAGATAAGATGGCCTCTGACTTTCTCTGTAGGACTGTCTGTCCAAGACTAAATAACACAGGAATGTTCTTGCCAAATATTTTTTTCTGTTTTGAGATCCCTCCAAGGTGACCTATAGAGCTCTTAGCAACTGGTTTGATCATTTGCTGATGGTGGAGAGACAGAATGATTGGTTCAGATGTGTGAAAATAAAGCTAAAACTGGGAGGGGCTATTTGGTTAATAATAAATAGCGAGAAAGATATATGAATAAAAATAAGCATCTTAATGATTTACCATTGCTGTGAAACCAATAGGCCGGTGATCCAATCCGATATCTGCAAATTTGTATAATCCTCAGGGTAAAACAATTTAATGGGCTGTCTCTTTTATAGTTACAAAAGGCCTTTCATGTGATCAATTATACATAAGAGTACAATAAATGTAACTTTCTTCATACTAATCACATCTAACTTAAATTCTCTTGTTGGTCTTTGGAGTGTACGTAGCATTCCCAATAAAGTTTTTAGTTCCGACTCTTACCAAAAGTTAATCTGCCCAGAACTTCCAAATAAATCTTTGGTACAAGGGATTTTTTTCCCACACTAAATAAAATGGTTCAAACAATACAGTTTGTTAGGAAACCGCCACCTCCTCCTGTTCTGGTCCCTTCTACAACATGATAATCCTGCTGCTTCAGTCGGCCAGTGGGCAGTGGGGGGTTGGTTTGATTGTTTATATTCTGTTTGGTTTTGTTTGTATTTTGTCGGAAAGGCAGCCTAGCACTATGTTAACACTGTCACCCGAGGATAACAAAACTTGTCTAAGAGGTGGAAATTGCCAGTCCTCACTCTAGTCACGGGTCCCAGGAGGCCCCCGGACCCTCCCAGTTTCCTATAAAGCCCAAATTCCCATCTGTTTTATTATATGTTTAATTGGTTTGCTCCTCTATGAAACCGGAAAGTAAAATGAAACCCCTCATCATCTGCCACTTAAGTTAGAGGTAAAGGCCACAGACTCTAGAAGTTTGTGAAAAATAAGAAATGACTAAATTCCCTGAATTGCCTTAGCCAACCAATTGATGCTTGACTATGAGTTAGATGATTTAATAAATATTTTTTTAGACACTACGAAGTACCAAAATCTGTTCTAGGTGATGTAAATATAGTTGTGAGTAAGAATCAACTCTGTATTGCTTCAAAGAGTAGAATGAACTTAAAGGCGTTTCCCTGTACCTGCACACAATGTAGATACAATTCGTTTTGAAGTATGAAGCATCTCAGGACATAGAGGATAGGGTTGAAGAAAAGAATAGGGAAAGGCAGTGGGTATTTTTCTTCAAGCTTCCAAGCAGAAAATGAAAGATTTCTGAGAAAGGAGATTTCTTAGAGTCCCAGTTGGGAGATTAGTTAATCCCTTGAGGATTGATTTTGGGGCCGCACATCCTGAGAAAGTTACATGTATGTGAAAATTTAGGAAAATCTAGGTCTAATCACTAAAATAAAAGATGTGTGTGTGTGTGTGTGTGTGTGTGTGTGTGTGTGTAATTTGCCTGAGATTATCTAAGAAAACACATTCTAAAGACTCATTTGTTGCTGCCTTGCTCCATGATTTTGGCCTCTCAAGTGTGGTTTGCTAAAGAAATCAGGCTGCCAGCAAAGTATAGCAAATTGAAAAAATGAACTGGAACATCATAATCTGCTTCAGCTATTGCAAAGAAAAAGACATCTGGTAGACCACTTGGAAGCCAGCCAATGATGAAGACTTCAATTAAAATAAAGAATATGTCCTCAGGAGAGCATCTCTGAGCTCAGGAAGTTATAAGTCCAGTGTGCTACTCGAAAGCCAACTACTAGAGAAAAGTCATTTTCAAATAAAGCAAGACAGAGCAAGCAAGCCTTGAATTCTTTCAAGGAACCTCTTCCTACATGTACTGTCCTAACTGATGACTTAATAGGAGCTCGAGGTACCACCACTCAATGCTGGATATAAGCTATCACACAAGAAATGAAGCTATAGGTCTGCTTATAATGTTTCTGGGGAAAATCAAATATTAGCACAAACTATAGAGGGTGCCGTGGTGCAGCTGAGCATGTGCTGGACCAGGAGTTGATGGACCTGGTTTCCAGTTCCAACTCTGCCATTTTTGACCCTTGAACCTCAGGCAAGAGACTTCATCCCTGTGGGTCTGTTTTCCCACCTGAAAAATAAGGATAATAAAACCTACCTTATAGAACTAAGGGAAGGAGTATATGATATATTCTGTGGAAAGGCACTTAATACAATGCCTGGCATATAGTATGGCTACAATATGTTAGTTAAAAAGAATAAACCAGATAGAAGAGAAAAATCATCTTTGCTAAGAATCAGGTATTAATTTTCATGGTAAAGAAATGGAATCTGATGTAAACAGCATCGATGTAATAAACACCCTGACCCACAAGATATTGTTGCATTTTCCTGAAAGAAGAATCATGCGTCTATGAAAGAGATAAAGAGTTTTGTAGAGTCCCAGAACAGACTCAAGGATTGAACATAGAAACCACTGTACACCAAGACATCGAATCTCCACTTAGGAAAATGAGTCAGTTGTCTGTGTTTGCAAAGTAATGAGGGCTCCGTAAACTGAAGTTGCACAGAAATTCTTGATAGACTACTTACTAGGTATATTTACTAGTTTCTTGGTATACCAATAACTGAGTGTTTTTGTTAATTAGTATTCTTGACATCAAATTTCTAACAAGAACATTTCTATACTGTAATTATTCCCAGAAATGCTGGACACAATGAAATCAAACACCTTGGTGGTTCAAGAGAACTAGCACAGGCTATGCCCCTAACTCTTGAAGGGGTAATTTTTTTTAAACTGAAGTATAGTTGGTTTACAATGTTGTGTTAGTTTCTGGTGTATAGCAAAGTGATTCAGTTATATTTATATATAATACATATATGTGTATATATATATTTCATATTATTTTCCATTATGGTTTATTATAAGATACTGAATATAGTTCCCTGTGCTATATAGTAGGACCTTGTTATTTATCTATTTTATATACAGTAGTTTGTAACTGCTAATCCCAAACTCCTAATTTATCCCTCCCCTACCCCCTTTCCCCTTTGGTAACCGTAAGTTTGTTTTCTATGTCTGTGAGTCTGTTTCTGTTTCATAGATAAATTCATTTGTGTCATATTTTAGAATCCACATGTAAGTGCTATCATATGGTATTTGTCTTTGTCTTACTTACTTCACTAGTATGATAATCTCTAGGTCCATCCATGTTGCTGCAAATGGTATTACTTTATTCTTTTTTATGGCTGAGTAGTATTCTAGTGTGTGTGTGTGTGTGTGTGTGTGTGTGTGTACGCATATATACACACATATACCATATCTTCTTTATCCATTCATCTGTGGATGGACATTGAGGTTGCTTCCATGTCTTGGCTATTGTAAATAGTGCTGCTATGAACATAGGGGTGCATGTATCTTTTCAAATTATAGTTTTGTTTGGGTATATGCCCAGGAGTGGGATTGCTGGATTATATGGCAACTCTGTTTTTAGTTTTTTAAGGAACCTCCATACTGTTCTCCATAGTGGCTACACCAATTTACATTCTCACCAACAGGGTAGGAGGGTTCCTTGAAAGGGTAATTCTTAAAGAGCCATCAATTAATACCTTAGAAAGAATTTGTTCGTTGGGCCTTTCTTATTTATTAAGTCAAAGAAAACCCAACATTGCTGAGTCTTTTGTATTACTTTACTAAAGCATCTAAACTTAATCTGTATAAATTATAAAGAGACTGGCACATGGTATATATGTATACGTATGCATACATATGAATGAGTGAATGAAAGGATGTGCCTCAAACAGTTCAGTAGGGACAGTGCCTTGTGTGAAAGGTACATACAAGCAGTAAGAGCACCAGCAGAGCACCGGTTACGACTGGAAAAGGAGAGGCGAAAAGGTTTAACAGAGGGTAAGTTATAGAAACAAGACTTGCCTTATATCTCAGAATTCAGCTGGGAGGAGCTGGTCCTTACTCACCTTCCCAATTCCAGGCAATTGCTTTGTTGGGATAGTGACCCCAGGAAAGCTAACATTCACTAGTAAACACTATCTTTCTATTTGGAAATTGAGGGATGAACTCTGAAATGAGCAAAAGCAAATGATGACTCCCCAAAACTAGTGACTGCAGATTACAATAGAAGTCCCCCTCCATTCCTAACAGAGACAGCCAACCCCCCTGCAAATGTGAAGGAACAGTTCTCCCTCCCCACCCCTCTCTGAGACCATGGAGGAATGAGGGACTGGGGGGAGAAGGACCGGGTGTGGATGCCAGGAGCCACTGGGCTCCCTTGGCTGTGGGGTTTCTCAGGCACTTTCCAGAGCAGCTGAGAGTCCACATGCCTTGTTTTCAGGAAGCTTCTCAAAGGCGGACCCAAAGACTTCACGATTTCCACTGGAAGCTCAGTCCTTTCTGCTCCCGCCTGGTGTGTCAGTATTGTCATCCCCATTTGGAGCCCATCTGGCACGAGCCTGAGTGTCCGCAGCCAGCCCTCCCCTGCTTTGTCCAGGGCTAGCCCCAGTCAGCTGGCCGTCGGGGAAGCTCAATCTTGCCTTGTCACCGAGTCCTAAGAAATCGATCAGATGCTTAAGAGGGTGTGTTACAACTCAGCGCTTTTGCGGCTCTAGTAACACCATTTCTGCAAAAGTTGTTCAACCTCAGGATGATCTTTTCACCAACCTCAATTTCTACAGGTTGAAGCTTTCCTGTGACACATCCCAAACAGGCTGGAAGTCAGGTGGCATCTCCCTTAGAGATGACCCAGCTTGCTAGGGATGACAGGCCATCCAGTGCCTGAGTCCATTAGCTCCCTTAGCCGTGCTGATGGAAAACAGGGAACTGTCTGCCTTCAGTCACACGTGGCTCTTGTTTGGAGAGCACAGTGCCAGACAGCTGTGGAGAACCTTTTAGAAGGAAGAAAACACTTTGCAGGAATGAGTAGTACCACAAAGCTGTGGAGCCTGGAATTACAGGGAGTTTTCTTGTAAAAAACAAGAAATACAGCCCCATCCTCCAGAGAGGGGGACAGCTGGTGACCTGCTTTATTGTCGTGCCTCTGAGCCCAGAGAGTCACCATTAACTTCAGAGGCTCTTCCTGCCTGGTCGGTTGCACGTGTTGTTCATCTCTGAGCAGCTTCATAGTTAATGCAGGGAGTTCACCGTGTGTATCTGGTGGGGAAGCAATTAGGCTGAGGGGCTAGTTCTTTCTTCTTCTTTCCCTCCAATGTTCCTCCTGTTGCTGATGTGCTTGATATCACCTGCTGCTCTAGCCAGCATTACTTCCTACAAATCCTAAGAATAGGAAAGAGGAGTCATCCAAGAGAAAACCATTTAGGTCTAATCTAATGCTCTGTGAGGGCAAGACTCTGGTCTAACCTGTTCATCACTGTGTGTTCAGAGCCTAGGACAGTGCTGAGATCAGAGTAGGAGCTGAATGCAAATTTATAATAAACTAGGGACTCTCAAAACTCATGACCTGAATGGAAGAACTACCAAAAGGTACTAAGACCACATCCCCTCCTTCTATAGACCAATGCCCTGTCTTCAGACATGAATCACCCTCTGTAACAGTTAAGCTTCACTTTAGTTTACCAGCTAAAGAAGGTTAAAATTACAGCAGAATGATACTATGATTTATAATAAGAAATATAAATTTAGTCTTCTTCCCCCTTCCTGGCACAGAGCTCCTAAAACCCTTGGATTTTCCTAAGTGATAAGAACATAAAGATGTCTTTTTTTATGTTAATGAGGTGACTTTTGGGCCCCTGGGTAACCTGAGGATGGGGGCTGGTCACCAGAGGACCCAACCATGTGATTAGAGGGTTGGAGCTTTTCAACCCTGACCTTCTGGGAGGAGAGAAGGGCTGGAGATTAAGTTCAGTCACCACTGGCCAATGATTTAATCAATGGTGCCTTTGTAATCAAGCCTCTGTAAAACCCCCAAAAGGACAGAGCTTCTGGGTTGATGAAGGCGTGGAGACTTGGGGAGAGTGGCCCACTCAGAGATCATGGTGGAAACCTGGATTTGCGATTGGTGTCTGAAGTGGAGGGAGGGGCAGTCTTATGAGACTGGGGCTTTATCTGTGGGATCTGATGCTATCTCCAGGTAGATGGGTGAGATTGAGTTGAATTGTAGGACACCCAGCTGGTGTCTGAGAGTTGCCTGGTGGTGTGGGAGAAAAAAAAAACATATCGGAGTTGGTGTTATAATCAGAATACTTGATATTTTGCTGGAAAAAAATGCTGTGCTATCTCTCTAATGTTCGTTATTAGCACTCCCCAAAAAAGCCTTTGGAAGTTAGCCATCTTCTAACTAGGAGGTCTCTCCTTTCTTTCTCTGATTATCACAAAAAAACCTTCCCTGAGTATCACAAGCCCCACTTCCTTCACTGAGAATAAGAGAATCCCCCATTTCTATTGACCAAAAAACAATTCTTGGAAAGAGTCTTGACGTATATAAGAAAGTCTGAAATTGGTGAGTAAAAGAACGTATTAAGGTTGTCCAGTGTCTTAGGTCGGGTTCCCCAGAAGTAGACCCAGAGATGAAGATTTGAACAAAATTAATATATTAAGGAGTTGCTCCCAGGGGACCTGTAAGGAAATGGGGGAACAGGTTAGGGAAGGTGAGGAAACTGAGCAATGTGTGTGTGGTCTCAGCTGAAAAGTCCCGCAGGGGAGGACTTTATCCTGATCTGTCCAGGGAATTCTGGAGGTTAAGTCAGGCCTCAGAATCGTCCTGCCCTAATTCAGGGACTTTCGTACTTCTGTCCCCATCAGTCATTGGTTAAGGGATGCCCCAGGGAGGATGTCGATCCCCTGGCACTTCAGTCTCTTGTGAAGTGGGTGAAGCAGGCTCTAGTAACCTGTGGGTCCCCCCCGAAGAGAACCACAGGTGCTCCGTATGAGTGGGGATGGTAGGTGTGAGGCCCACATTATCCATGGCACCCAGCTTCCAGTAAATGAGCACGGCTCTCCTATCGTCCTGCAAACACAGCTCTGAGAAAATAACAAAGGTCTTTTGAAAAGTCTGCCTCTATAGTTTTATTTTCTGTAGCACAAGCTGTATAAATACTTTTAGGTATACAGTAAGAGTCATTTAAGTAAAACGTTTTGACAGGTCCCAGCTCAAAATGCCCCCCCTCCCCACTCTTTGCCTAACCCATTGCCTGAAATCCCACTATTAGATATTTCTTTGGCCGAGGGCATCTCCTATTAAAATATTTCGTCTGGAAGGAGCAATCCACTAACTTCATCACAGCCATTGCCCTTGTCACATGAGGTGTAATTGATCAGAGCTGCTAGTCAGTCCCCTTTAAAGAGAACAGGCCCTGACATGGTTGGACATGACCTTGGGATTGTATAGTGGGGAAAGCCAGGGTCAGGAAGGGTCCCAGGGCTGGGTGCTGTCTGGAAGGCAGCCACAGAAGAAGGGGGCAAGATGAAGGTACCTAGCAGGGGCAGGAGAAAGGGGATGTGGAAGGGATAGGATTTGGGGAGGGAGCAAGTAGAGCATGAGATGACAGGATGCCAGAGAGACAGCACTTTCCCAAATACGCTCAGGCCAATCTGTTGGGGGAAGCTTATCCCATATTTCTGACCTTCTCATCAATTGGGGGGAAGATACGATCGTCGCAGAGAAAACTCTGGCAAAATAGCTCCAGCCTTCCCCCACATATCTTCAGGAATTCTCCCCTAGGCCTCCAGATTCAGTTAGTTTCCTATATAAAATACCTTCTCCTCTTCCTCCTTGGAAGGAGAACCCTGATTTTTTGGGGTGTGTCAGTATGCCCAGGAAAATATTTTCACCTCCCTAGACTTACTTGCAGCCAGGGGTAGCTACTCATTTGATTTGGTTCTAGTTACTGAGATGTAAGTGGCAGTCACTGGATGGGACTTCTGGTAAAGCTTCTTAAAGGGGGTAGACTCAACTGACAAGTATCTTTTTGGCTTTTGCTATTCCCCCTTTTCCTTCCTGGAACGTAGAAGTGATGACTGGATGGGGAGCAGCCATCTTGTGTCCATGAAGATAAGAACACAAACTAATGAGGCTGGAGCAGCAAAGTGAAAAAGACACTGGGATCCCTTAAGGGTTCATGGCCCTTCAGCTCTAACTCTGTATTGTCTACCTCTGGACAGTTTGTCAAGTGAGAACAAGACCATCTATTTGGTTAAACGATTTTTCTGGAGTTCCCGTTACATATGTAATCCTAACTGCCAGAAGCCGAGGATGAAATAAGGAACTAGGTATTTACCTTTCAGTTCCTTCTGGGTTCCCTCTCTCTTTTGAAGAGGGATGTCCTCAGGATACACACATTTTTTTGTTTGTTTCTCTTTTCCTTGTGCTAACTATGCAGGTGCTATCCCTGTTGGTGGTAAACGGGTGTATGTAGCCTGTAGCTTGAGTGGGTAAGTTCAGTTCAGAGGGGAAAATAGGAGGAAGCCCGGTTGTTGCCAAAACAGCCTTTTCAGAGACAAAGCTGATATGTTGTTCCATCTGCCTAACTTCTGTGTCTGTCTCTTAGTCAGTCTAGAATTTGGAGAAGGATCCCATTAAAAGGTGCTTTGGCCCCCTCACTCTGAAGGACTGTTTTGCTGACTGTCAGATTTGGTGAAATAGTTTCGTGAACCTGTTTCTCAGTGGTCCAGATCCCATGTAGCCAGGGAGAGAGGAACAGAGAGTGAATACGAGTCATAGGGCAAGGAACCCCTCCAGCCCCACTCCCCGAAACACACAAAGTCTCAAAGCACACAGAAGGCTCTCACACAAGTATTCTCTCATCCAACAGCTTAAGAGATTTGTCTCCCTGAAAGATACGTGCTTTACAAACCTGTGTATGGAATCTGGTCCACTTACTGGTGGGTGTCTGACTGAGTACCTCCTCATTCAGTTCTGTCCCCTTCACTAGATATAAGTTCCGGGAAGGCAGCTCTTGGTCTGTCTCTTTGCCACTGTGCGCCCAGAGGCTGGAATGGAGCCTGATTCAGAGTAAGTGCTCAACAATTTTTCTTTTTTTATATTTGTTAAATTAATGAATGAATGAAGTCACCTCAAAATAAGCTAAATTATTTAGCTCGTCTCTATCTAAGTGGAAACTCATTTCAGATGATTTTCTCTACTTTGCAGTCAACTCAGCGCTATTCTTTAATGATTCAATCTCTTCAAAGTACCTTCTAATGGGTTTGGTTATTTTATTTATTCTGTTTTGTTCAATCACAGATAAATTCCCATTCGACTGGACCTAAATGGTTGGCAAAGACCCATCCTTGGCTAAGGCCCATCTAACCATAACAAGACAGGCTGAATTTGGACACATTTCCACAGAAGCAAAAATATTTCCCACATATATTCAATTATTCATTTATGGGTGGACTGTTCTGCTTCAATATTATCTCTGTGTTTTAGTTTCCTTCTTTCTCCAGCTTTCCAGCATTTGAGCCTTTCTTCCAATAAATGGTTGTAAGGCTGAAGGATCACAAACCAGTTCATCTTGCTAGGTAAACGGAGCTCCATTATCCTCGGCTCCTGATACATTGAACTCTGAATTCCACTTTCTCCTGCTTCCAGGCTTGTTCCGTGCTGTTCTCTCTAATGGAAACGCTGTCCTCTTGCTTATCTACATGTGCAAATCCTCTCCTCCCTGACCCCAGTCCAAGGGCTGTTTGCTTTGTGAAAACTTTCTGTAGACAGAGTTAGCTGCTGTCTCTCTCACTGCTCCCAAATGTACCAGGTTTGAATGTCTCTTAGTTCTGATCACATTTTGATGGAAGTTCATCCTTGTGACTAAGCACATAGACTCTGATCCAGACTCCCTGGGTTCAAATCCTGGCTCTCCTACTTAATGGCTGTGTGACCCAAAAAACAAATTATTTTATTTCTCTCTGCTTCAGTTTCTCATCTGATTTATGTGTGTGTGTGTGTATATATACACACATACATATATATATATATATATATATATATATATATGGATAGTAGTAGGACCTACCTCATAAAGTTGTTAGCATTCAATGATTTAATACATGAAAAGAAACACCTTAGAATAACGTCCAGCGTGTAATCAGTGCTCGATAATTATTAGCTCTTCTAAAAATTATTATCCTTTTACATGTGTTTGCCTCACCAATTAGACGGTCATCTCCCACAGTGCTTCATCTATGAATTTGGCATCTTACTACTTCCAAATCCTAGAGCAGTATCTGAAACACAGTTGAAGTTCTATAAATGCTGATTAATGGATGAAAGATAGCCATTGACTATGATGATAAAAGTGAGGTGTGGGCAATGTCTGTGTGAGTTGGATCTCTTGGAAACTCTGTAAGGGCTGTATTCTATAACTGCATAGGTGGCTCCAGGCCAGTCCATCTGGGAAAGGCCCAGAGTTCTGAAATTGGACTAGAGTCACATCCAGGGACCGTGCTTCTGGGCCCACTCAGACTCGCACCCTCACTCATGGGTAATGCTGAGCTCCAGCCACTCCAAGGTAGCAAGAAGGATGACTTCATCATGAGGCCCACTGGGGTTGACAGTAATGCTCAGTGCACACACCAAGGCAGCTGAAGTGTACACAGAATCCAGGCTGGTGTTCAGAGGGGCTGGGGTGAGGCCTCTGCCTAGTTGACTGCTAGAAAACTACATTTCATAGGTTATTCCCATCCTCCCTGTGGCAGACTCCACTCTTCCTTCTTTATTGCCTGCAGAATACTCTATGTTACAGTACTGAACCTGGGATTGCCATTATCAAAATAGACATCTGTGTCAATATAAAAAAAAATGCTGTTTTCTGCCCTTCATGTCTTACGACAGGTATAAAAAATTATAAATATTTGCACCTTTGTTCCACCCCAATATGGAAACTTGGGGGCTCAGCCTGAGGGAGGGGTCAGCATGGGGTCTGAGGGCAGGGGAGGCCCTTGGACTGATCAGTGTGGGATGATGAGTGGGAAAGGAGACAGTTAAGACTGAGGACCCCTCTCCCACCTTCTGGGGTCCCAGCATTAGAGGCAAAAAGAACTGTAATTTCCTTTTCAGTTCAGTGATATGTTCAGCCCAAGACATGGGATTAACCCAAGACATGTGGGAAGAAGTGACCATGTGTGTGTTCTGACCCTTAAGAGCGTTGCCTCCTTTCCCTTGCCCCGCTGACAGTCCATCTCCATGAGCAGAAATAACTCACTGGCCCCAGAATCATGAGAGGTACCTGGAGCAGACCAGAAACCTACCTGAGGCACGCTGGCATCAGCATGATCCAGTCGACTCCCTGATTCACACCAGGCCTGGAGCTCAGACACCAGCCTAGCTCAGCCGAGTAGCAGCCAAAACTTAGACCTTCATCAGGGCTACCCAAAATGACTGCAGATCAGTGAGCCGGAAATAAATGCTTCTCGTTGCGGCCACCGAGATGTTGTGGTTGTTTTTATGTAGCGCTGTTAAACTGATACATGAGGAATTAAGAAAGAGTAGGAAAGGCTGAAACACAGGCTAATTTTACCTTCCTGATACTCTAAAAAAATATTTTAATGCAATATTTTATTTTATGTCTGTAAGACAATTTGGAGAAGTTTATTTCATTGAAGTAAGTTTTTATAATTTATCAACATGTTTAGTAGGATTTGACAATGATAAACCATATATAATACTAAGTTTTCTATACATTTGTCTAAAAAGTTTTTTAATTGAAGTATAGTTGACTTGCAATGTTGTGTTAGTTCCTGCTGTACAGCAAAGCGGTTCAGTTTTATATATATATATATTCTTGTACATTATAGGTTATTACAAAATATTGAATAGAGTTCCCTGTGCTATATAGTAGGACCTTGTTGTTTCTCTATTGTGTATCTGCTAATCCCAAACTCCTAATTTATCCTTCCCCCATCCCCTTCCCCCTTGGTAACCATAAGTTTGTTTTCTATGTCTGTGAGTCTGTTTCCGTTTTGTAAATAAGTTCATTTGTATCATATTTTAGATTCCACATATAAGTGATATCATATGATATTTGTCTTGCTATGTCTGACTTACTTCACTTAGTATGATAATCTCTAGGTCCATCCCTGTGGCTGCAAATGGTCAATGTTGTGTTAGTTTCTGCTGTATAACAAAGTGAATCAGCTATACGTATACATATATCCCCATATCCCCTCCCTCTTGCGTCTCCCTCCCACCCTCCCTATCCCACCCCTCTAGGTGGTCACAAAGCACCGAGCTGATCTCCCTGTGCTATGCAACTGCTTCCCACTAGCTATCTATTTTACATTTGGTAGTGTATATATGTCAGTGCTACTCTCTCACTTTGTCCCAGCTTACCCTTCCCTTCCCCACCATGTCCTCAAGTCCATTCTCTATGTCTGAGTCTTTATTCCTGTCTTACCCCTATTCTTTTTATGTCTGAGTAATATTCCATTGTATATGGGTGCTACATCTTCTTTATCCGTTGTACCACATTTTCTTCATCCATTCATCTGTGGTTGGACATTTAGGTTGCTTCCATGTCTTGGCTATTGTGAATAGTGCTGCTATGAACATTGAGGGGCATGTATCTTTTTGAATTAGAGTTTTCTCCCATTTCTTTTTTTAAAATTCAATTTTAAATTGTTTCATACAATTTCTAAAAGTTACATTGCATTTATATTTATTACAAAACATTGGCTATATTCCCCGTGTTGTACAATACATCCTTGTAGCCTGCCTTATGCCCAATACCTTCCTTTTACTTTTGTCTGGGCTGCCCCAAGCTAGACCAGAATGTCCTATGGCCCATGGCTTCTAGAACAGGGGCAACTGCAACCTGCCTCTGTTTCTGTGTGTGACACATACAAGACTTAGAGAAAACTTGTGGAATTCCTCATGCATGTTTTCCCATAGAGTGGAGGGGGAAAGTTGGGAGAATCACTTCTAATAATAAGTGGCATTTGAGATGTCTCAACCAAGTATGATCCATGCAAGTTGGAGGTGACACCTTTTGGTTAGAGTCCTGAAGGGGAATTGATTGCTTCAAGCATTCTAGTTAAGCCCCAATTCTCCTCCAGAGCCTGTGAGATGGAGTGGAAGGTATAAATCTGAAGAACTGGAATCAATAGGATTTGGCTGCAAACCTGCCTCTATTAGGGCGTGACCACCACCAAATTATTTAACTTTATCCAGACTCAATTTCCTTGCCAACAAATTAGGAGTAGCAATATCAACTTTGCACAGTAATTTTGAGGAGTAAATGAGTTAGTGTAGGCAGATTCCCTGGCTCACAGTATATGGTCAATAATAAGTAGTAGTGATTTGTATTATTTTTCACCAGATTTCTCATTTCCCCTTTCCTACATTAAAGGACTGTAATCGATCTGATGACATAGAAATATGTACATGTTATAACTCAATGATTTCTGTTTCAGGTTTAGAAGTAGTCATGGTAGGACACATCCAGTTTTCCCAGCAGTGGACTAGCCCTGCTTCATTTCAGATGGGTTTAACTGGAAAGTGACTGATACCCCTTCTCTCCTGGTTTTGAGTAGTGTGGTGGGAGTGGAGGGCCTTGGGGAAGCTGGCAATAGAGTCCTAAGCTTCCCAAGCACACAGAGGGTTTTGCCAAAGCCATGTACACTATTATTAAGATTAACCATTTTCAGATGGAGTCAGACTTTTCAACTAACTCAAGTCAGACTGACTGGTAATGATGTTCTCGAGATGCCATTTCCTGCCTAACAGTAAGATGTGGAATTTGTTAAATTAAGCCATGCGATGCGTCTGAAATGTATTAACTTAATCCATAATGAATGTCATTCCATCCCTTTTAACATGCTTCCCCAATTAAGCTATTTAGGCCTCAGATATCTAAAGAAATTGAGCTGTCCTACTTGTTGCCAATTGGTTAATTCCTTGATGATGGATAAAAGCTACTAACTGCTTTTGTTTTTAAATCTATGTTTTCTTCAGTAATAGCAATCTTTTAATCAGCTGTTACAAAGAAAATGCTTAATGCTCCATAAGCAAATGCTCAAGAAAGTCAAATGATTAGGAAGGTGAATGCAAGGAGGCTCTGTTCAGCCTGCCTGAGCACCTCCAACAGGACCCAGTGTGGCCACACGGAGGACCCAGTGGTCATTTTTACTTTATAGCCCCATGGTGGACTCAAGGTAGATGTTCATAGATGTTTAGTGTTTAGGCTGAACTCAACTGAATTCCAAGGACTCTTAGGTTTCTGAAAAAATTCTCTCCACAAGGTAAGCATTTCCAAATTTCAGGAAATTTGGTTTGACAACCTCCGCCTGTCAACAAGGGACTTAGCCACCTTAGATTACCCCCTGACTTAGCCACCGAGCTGGATATACCACATAACACGTCCACAGTTTCCTGGACAGTCAGTATATGGTTTGCTCACAAGTGCCCAGTGCAATCTTGCGTGGTGCAGCCTATTAACAGATAATCAAGTGCAATATTTCAGTTTGTAAAGCTCACTTTAAATGATAGAACATACCTATTTGAAGGACGCTTTTAGAGAAAAAGCGATCCAGGGTAAAATCAATCTCTGATAAGAAACTAATATTTGTTGTTGTTGTTGTTATCTTTGAGGCCCACTTGATATTTCAAGACATGATCTATCACCAAAGTGTTTTATTATAGAAGAAGGAGCCTGGTGGGGAACTGTAGCTGTTTAGATTAGGGGTTGACAACTATAGCCTGTGGGCCAAATCTGGCCTGCCATCTGTCTTTGTAAATAAAGCTTTATTATAACACAATCATGCTTATTCATTTATACATTGCCTACGGTTGCTTCTGAGTTATAATGGCAGAGTTAAATAGTTATGACAGAGACCACGTATTTCACAAAGCCTAAATTATTTGCTATCTGACCCTTGACAGAAAAGGTTTGTTAACCTCTGGTTTTGATTTTTCAAATATATTCACTCTCATTCTGTCTTATCTCTAGTAAGACTACTTTTGCCCATCCCATGATGCTGGCTTGCCATATCATGGTGGACAGAGGCTGTGTCTATGCCCCTTGATTTAGGGTCTGCAGTAGAACAAACTCAAGGTTTCTGCCCACTGGCTAGTCAATTAAACATGAATCTAGGTATACCTGTGGAGGGACTTTGCAGATGGAATTAAAGATATAGATCTTAAATAAAGGAGAAGATCCTAGATTATCCAGTGAGCCCAATTTTACCATAATAGTCCTTAAAAATAGAGAAATTTGTCTGAGTGGAGTTCATCAGAGAGGTGTCACAGAAGAGGAAGTCAGAAGAAATGCAGCCCAAGGGGAAGCTGTAGAGACTCAAACATGAGAAGGAATGTGGGCAGCCTCTAGGAGGAAAGGTGGGTCCCTGCCTAACAGTCAGAAGAAAAACAGGGGCCTCAGTCCTGCAAACACAAGGAACTGAATTTTACCAACAGTCGGAATGAACTTGGAAGCAGATTCTTCCTCAGAGCCTCTCGTAAGGAGCACAGTCCTGTTGATCACTTAATTTTAACCCCACAAGACCTGTGTCACACTTCTGACCTATAGAACTGTGAGATAATAAACTTGGGTTATTTTAGGCCACTGAGTTTGTGGTAATTTGCTGGGGCATCAATAGAAAGCTATTATAGGGTCTAACATCTGACCTGCTTTGGCCAAAGTGATGTTAAAAGGCAGGATTAAAGTAGAGGATGCAATTGTGCCAGCGCTTCCATCATCACCGTAAGAAATGTGGTTGAGATTTTTCCATCACCTGGCTAGCCTGACTGTCTAAAGAGGATAAGAGAACAGACCTGGACCCAACCTCCAACTTGGAATTGAACCCGACTGAGCCCAGTCTGGATCAGCCAACCCCCAGGCAACACACAGATGCATTAACAGCATCATATGATTGTTTCAAAAACCATTGAATTTTGAGATGGTTTGTTATGGAACATCAGGGTGGATAAATGATGAATACAGAAATTCGTACTGGAAATGGGTTACTCTCATTAAAAAAAAATCTAAAATATGTGGCAGTGGTTTGGGAAACAGACAGTGATTGATATACAAACTACTATGGGCAGCTAGAGTAAAATAGCAAAAAACAAGTAAACAAAAAAACCCAACCTCACAGAGGAGGCTGAAAAACTGAAAACCCATGTTACACAGTGGCAGACATTGATGAACTGTTGCCTGCAATCAGTTCATTAGGCTCACCATCTGGAAGATAGATGGTGAGCCTAATGATTGTGTGGATTTGAGGGAGGAGATCTATGGCAAGATGTTGAAAGCTTGAGTTGTTGCTAGAACTCCATTTGATGAGCTGTGAGAAAGAGAAGAACTCAGAAAAGATATGGCTATTTTTTACCAACAACATATTGAGGGAATATAGAAAGTCCAGAAATCGTAATGTTGGAAATAAAATGGAATCTTACAAAATTGAAGATGTGGCCAGTATGACAGAGACTCTGTGAAAACATCAAATTTGTGGTGCTGACAGAAAGCTATGTCCTTAATATGAAAAACAAATCAGAGGAATGGCTACAACACTCTTTTGACTAATGAAAGAAATAATATAGCACTTAGTAGATCTTTGCAGCTGAATGGAAAGTCTTGCAGAAAGATCAGGGCACAGTCCCACAGAAGTCTGATGAGGCAGGAGTACTCATAATTGAGTCTATATATAGAGAGAAGCATGTGTTGGAAATAATTGTGCGTGTGTTTTTGGCACACGGAGTTGATGTGAATCAAATACATAGAAAACCCACGCAGCTTTTGAGAGATCTATATTGTCAAAAGCACTGCTGGACATTTAACAATTGATTGTTCAACTTATAAACTGTCCTCTGAGCCCCCAAGATTCTAGAGACAGGAGGCAGTTTGGGAAAGCTGCTCAGCTCTTGAGAAAAGTATGTTCTCCGTTGGCTTCATCAGAAGTGGCCAATGAGGATGTTGGAAAAGAAAAGACCTTCCAGGGGGTGGAGTCAAGAGTGATGGCTAACAACAGACACAAGAGAGACCCATAGGGGACAGAACTGGGGCCAGATGGAGGAACATTACTTACCTCCAGGGAAAAGGCACTTGACACTATTTTCCCAGTAGAATTTCAGACTTGCTATTATTAGTGGCAACTGTGTGTCTCCCATTCTTCCCTTTTCAAAGAGGGCTCCTATCCCTGTTCCACTATTGTGTGTTACATGTGGAGGGGACATAACAGTTGTTTTTTATAATTCTTTGGTTTTCAAATCAAGTGCTAAACTCAGAATTGATGTAGTCCGTGAGAACCACCTGGGTTTTGAACCTGATGCCATGATTCAGTGACAATTTTGAGGGTCCTGGGATGAGATTCCTTCCACTGATAGCTACCTTAACTTTTGGTTTGATCTTGCAACTTGCACTGATCAATCGAATGTTATCAGAAGTGTCACAAATGGAGAGTGAACTGTCCTTACATGGTTAATCTTCTTCTCGTGTGCTTCTGCAATTGCCATAAGAGAAAGCCCTGGCTAGCCCACTGGTCCAAGGAAGACGAGAGACATATAAAGCAGACCAGGACCCAAACTGAAGCTTGAAGCCAATCCCAAGTGAGACCAGCCTAGATCAGCCCACTTCCAGCTGATCCACAGATACCTAAAGGTTGTTTTAATCCACTGGGTTTTAGGGAGGTTGTTATAGCATTACTATAGCAAAAGCTAATAGTACAGAGATTTTTCCCCCTCTTCTCCCAAGAATTCCATCATTATGATACCAATGGCAAATCCTATATTTCCCGTTCTTTTTAATATGCTTCCCAATTAGTCATGTAGCTGACAGAGCTCTACTTTGGGAGCCAGGAAACCTGGTTTGAATACCAGCTCTGCCGTATTATACTGGTTATATGATCTTGAGCCCATAAATTAATACTCTTTGAGTCTCAATTACCTCACCAGTGAAATAATGATAATCATCCTAACTTCATGGAGTTTTGTAAGGATGACGTGAGAGAGCAGATTTGCAGAAACAGTGTGCTGCCTGGGATAAAGCAGGGTCTGAATATGACTTGAGCCTAAATAATTGAAACGGACTACTGGAGGACTTCCAACTTTCTTTCTAGGCCAACAATATCATGTGCTGAGCGACTCCTGGTCTCCAACACAATACCTACTCACTGATGCTTGTTTAATGATGACAGACATTTTTATTTCACTATTTGAGACAATCCTCACACTGGGAACATTCCTGGAAAGGTTAACACATTGGGACTTAAATTTGTACTCTCTTGTGAATGACTAACAGCAGAGCACATTTTAATTGATATCCATGGGAGATACACTAAGCATTTGGGTTTATGGTTGGGTTCCCAGTGCATAGAAGGTCAGCAAGTGGAAATGACAGAGAACACATCCAGTTAGTTCACAGCCAGGCAACATTTGTGTAGTGGCTGTAGTCCTGGAGAAAGACACCCGAAGAGTATCTGTATATGACAGAAAAAGCACCATAGCCACTTTCCAAAAAAACAGTGTAATCTAAGAACCCATGCAGAAAGTCTAGCAAAAATTGACCCAATTTATCAAAATGTATTTTTGAAATGTATTGTGTATTTCTAAGTACAGTAAAAGCTTTATATACCGAAACCAGAGCTTGAGATTTCTAACTTTAAAAGTTTTTCAGGGGCTTCCCTGGCGGCGCAGTGGTTGAGAGTCCGCCTGCCGATGCAGGGGACACGGGTTCGTGCCCCGGTCCGGGAAGATCCCACGTGCCGCGGAGCGGCTGGGCCCGTGAG
>NC_041232.1:38868228-38871580 GCF_002837175.3 Physeter macrocephalus
AACAGTGAGAGGCCCGCGTACCGCAAAAAAAAAAAAAAAAAAAAAAGTTTTTCAATCTTTCACTACAAACTTTACTGACGATAAACATGTATGATACATAAATTTGCTTTCTTATTGTAGGAAATGAGAATGAATAGGCTTATTTTTTTTTTATTTGAGAATTCTGGGTGGTACTTAGTCTGTGGGTCAGCATTACAAATGGGAAATCTCACAGTACAAGACCGAGGCTACAGCAGGTATCAGAAGTTGAGATAAACGTCTACTAATTACATTAAATACCCCCAAAATGAACTTTTTGATGAAGCCCCTGAAATCACCTTATTTTGCCCCCAAAGTGTAACCTAAATAGAAATAAACAATAACAAAAAAAACATGGTTCAGGTTATTTTAAGATAATCTGAGATTATCTTATTATTTCTTTTAAGTTTATTTATATTTTAAGGCTCAATTGGGTTTCAGTTAATTGCAGTTTTGCTGTATTTCCTCACAATGCCATTTTCCTTACCATAACTCTGTAGATTACCAGAGTGCACTATTTCATGCACAATTTATTGCAGAGACAGGCAGTATTTATCAGTTCCTTCATGGCAAAGAAGAATCATCTGCTTGAAGGCCATCACTCACGCTGCTGTCAGCAGAGTGGATGAGCTGCATAATAAAAGAAAAGAAAAGAGCTCCCACAAATGCTGGATCTGTGATAACTTCATTAATTTGAGAATTAGGAGACTTTTAAAAATGAAGGGGGGGGATGGACAATACCCAACCTTTTAGCAGAACATCCTAGATAAGATCCAGTCCAAGCCTTGCCTCATCCATCATTGTTTAGAATAAGCTTTCATGCACTTGACCTTAACCATCACTCTTTTTGTCAAGCCTGGGTGTCAACACAAAAGAAATTGGTTCATGGATGAGAGTCCTGAATGTGCATCTGATCACACTTCTTTCAGGCATTTACCTTCTCACAGTAAGGGATCAACTAAAACCAAATGGAGCAGATTTCTCTGGATATCTGGGTCGTCGATGTGGAATGCTATGGTTTGGGCAAAGAGGCATTTAACTGGAGAGGAGAGAAGCTTCTGGCTGGAGCACAAACAGGCCAGGCATGTATGTCATAAGCTGCGGGATGTAAACACATTCAGCACCGGACACAAAAGGACAAGGACACAAGAGACCGTCTGTCATGTCATTACCTGAATATCTAGCTGTATTATTTATAAACCAACTCGCAGCAGATGCTGTCTTTTTTAACACAAATTCTCCTTCCCGGCATTATGTAGGAGGCCTAATTGCAAATGCCTATATTGTTTCTTTCCCCTACTGATTTATTGTTCTATAGATATCTACATGGGAACGCAGTGTGGAACTGTGCTGTTTTCTCTATTAATTATTTTCACTCTTTGATTGCTAATTTCAGAAGACAAACTTCTCACTGTTGACCTCCTCAGGAGTGGATTGTTTTACAACGAGGCTGTATTAGGGAAATGAGTCCCCAGTGAAAGCAGAAGGGCATGAAAACCTTGTGTCTTATTTACATTAACCCAGACACAAGTTTCCCAGTCTCTTCCCTCTTAAATCTTTACCTACTCATAAAAGAAAACGTCATAGATCCAGGAACAGTGATTCCACCAGAGTTATTGCACAATACTGGAGCTATTGTATTAAAATCAAACTCTGCAAAACACTCATTGCTGTTCGACAGTAAGGCACTATGCCTATCTCTGTACCAAGGATGCAAAACCACCAACCACCATACTGGGCATAGAGTAGGCGCTCAGAGTGTATGTGCGTTCTTAAAATTTAGAAGCTGATATGGTTTCCAAAGTAAGCTTTCAAGATATAATGAGTTGAAATTTGGAAGAGAGGTTGGAATTCTCTTCCAGAGAAAACTTGGAAAGCTTTTGTTGTGCCATGGGATTTGGTCGGTCCCCTTGACCAAATGCTGATTTGTACCTGTGATTTCCCACCCACCTGCCCCCTGGGAGAGAATCGCAATCCCTGGGGAGCTTTCAGGGAAACTGACCCTTTCCTCTCCCTTACCCTCACCTCCACTCAACATGAGGATGCACTTCGTACAAGCCAGGCTGAAAGGCAGAATCCAGGGGCCGCTGCGGCCGTTGTCCTGAGCCCTGGTGGGGAGATAGGAATGCAGAAGATGGGGGAGTATCTGTTGCCTGTTTCACATGCTGCTGGTCTCCGCTTGGCCTCACACATTCCTCAGGAGTCCCAGCTGAACTTGGCAGCAGTGTGAACTCAGACTTGGGACGGTCCGGACAGACCGACCATGTAACTCCAGTCTCTGTCCTGTGCAGCAACCTGTTCTACCCTATGCCACTTAAAAGACCATCCAGCTTCTGCAGGGATGCCCCCAAGCATGGCAAACACACTCCCTCCTGAATGAGCTGCTCATTCTATTTTGTAAGATGTCTAATCGTTAGGGAAACCTTAATCGTACCAAGGCTCTGTCCAGAGGAGGCTTTGTCACTTTCACCTTTCTGTTCCGTCTGCTTTCTGGAGCCACATTGAGGGAGTTTAACTTCTCTTCCGTGTGACTGGTCTCTTGAGTTACTGGATGAGGATGTGCAAGACCATAGGTCCATATTTCATTCCTGAGCACAGGGGAGATAGTCACTTTCTGCCCACCGTGCCTTGTTGCTCTCAATCTGGGGCAGAGGTCTTCCCATCCTGGGGTAGATTGAACAGGTGAGTCTGATGGGACAGGTAGAGCTGTCCACCATCTGGAGGCAGGATGAAGAGGCAAGTAGAAAGTGTGGAACTCATGTTCCTTAAACAGATCAAGTGGACGGATCATCTTGATGCTTGGTTTTCCCTAAAGATGTTCTTTATTCTACACCAGTGGAATCGTTCCATTTCAGGTACAAACGATCTGGCCTTGTAGGGCTGCTTCAGGTCTCAGGGACACCACCTGCTTATAAAGGCTCAACGGTGTCATGTGCAAAAGATCTGGTGACCTCTCTTCCTTCGTTGTCAAACTTCTCACCTGCCCTTTAGAGTGGGGACCTTAGAGGAGAGATACTCTCAGGGCCCCAGCACTGTGACTGTCATTATAATCATGGTTCGTTTATTGTTAAAGACCCATTTTTATGATGAAATGTACCAACAACCCTATACGCGCGCCCTCTCTCTCTCTCTCAGTCTCTCGTCTCTCTTCCCCGTCTTGGGCTCTCCCCTCAAGAACACCGGCAAATACGGCTCTGACTGATGCTGTGGCAGTGATGACGGGAGATAAGAGGATCTAGGATTTGTTACTGATGATTAAAACCTAGGCTTGGGGGCTTCCCTGGTGGCGCAGTGGTTGAGAGTCCACCTGCCGATGCGGGGGACGCGGGTTCGT
>NC_041232.1:38871642-38917722 GCF_002837175.3 Physeter macrocephalus
GCCCGTGAGCCATGGCCGCTGAGCCTGCGCGTCCGGAGCCTGTGCTCCGCAACGGGAGAGGCCACAACAGTGAGAGGCCCGCGTACCGCAAAAAAAAAAAAAAAAAACCTAGGCTTGGATCCAGTGCGAGGAGTGGGGGTGAGGCGGGCGTTATGCAAAACAAACAGGCTTTATCCCGAAGGCTGAGGAGAACCCAGTTTGCTAACCAGTAGAGTAAAAAAGGGACATGAGGGAGGTGGCAGCTGAGCTGTGAGGGGCACATGCTCAGTATTTCCCGGCCGGGTTAGATGTTCTGAGTCAAGGCTGGGGGGCCTGGGCAGAGACCTGCCTGCCTCCCCACACAGAGAGGTAGACCCTACATCACAGCTCCAGCACTTAGAGTTTGACATCCCTGCTTGCCAAGCTCCCTGGATAAGGAGGCTCCCAGGGAGATGCAGGACAGGAGAGGGAGCTTGGGGTGGGAGAGTCGGCTCAGCCAAAACCTACTGCAGTTGGTCAGCCAGCCTCTGAATAGCAGCTTTTGACATCTCAGTGGGTTGTGAGGGAGGTGTGGTCATCACAAATGAAACACACCACAGGGGGTGGAGGAGCCCTCTGCAGGGCCCCTAATCAATTACTAAAAGCACAGAGAGGGTCCAAGGAAAATGAGTGAAGGAGACAGATGCATGCTGACACTCCGTGGTATCGCTGGGCACCAAAGAAGAAGTGGGGGGATTTTCAGCTTCACAGAGGACGGGGGTGATTGTTTTCTTTCATCAGTCGCTGCCCTCAGAAAACAAAACAGACACCAGAAGAGAAACAGTGACTATGGAAAAAAATACATATAGAGCTGAAAAGGATGAAATAGGAGGAATGGAATTCTGCTTTTATGAAATAATTTAAATAGTCTTGAATTCCCAAAGGGCCTAGGCACTAGATTATGTGTTACGGAGAGGCTGGTATCTCCCAGAGGGGATATGAAATGGGAGATGAATATTATTAATCATCCCTATTTGCTACATGTTAGGAAACCAAGATAAAGTGAAAATGAGTGATTTTACCTCCTGACTCACATGCTGTGCAGCCACAGAGCTGGGATTGACAGACAGAAACTAGATTCCCTGCAAAGCAGGCTGGTAGGGGTCATGCTGCTGACTGCAGCAATGCCCAGTGACCCACATGGCAGAGGCTGGTCATCTACCTGAAGAACCCTGTAGGTGTGGCCGGGGACTCCCATCCTGGGTCATGTCCATAGGCAATTCACCTGCTTGGCCCAGCTTGGCCCCAGTTCACTTGGAGTGACCCTAAGGGACTGGGTTGTTATTGAACCTCATTGATCAACCTGAGGTTACAGAGAACAGACTAGAATATCAGATTCATTTGGGCAGGAATTGTCTGTTTACTTCACTTCTGTATCCCCAGGACCTAGACCAATGCCTGGGGCTCAGTCCATATTGGTGGGATCATATTGACTGCTTTCTCGGTGCTGGGCAGTGACAGACGACAGGATCTGAATGATGATTAAGGCAGCCATTCTCAAAGTGGTCTTGTAAGGTATTAATAGGTGTTCTGAAGGGGTCGGGAGAAGGAAGTTCTTGGTCCAAAGAAGTAGGGGAAATGCTAAGTTTAGCTTTACGTTGGAAGAATTTCTCATAGCCTTTAATAAGTGAATATGGTTTGTGAATTTCCAAGGCAGGGATGGATTTGCATCATTTCCCAAGTATAATTGATGGTTAAAAAACCCCTCCCATCCTTACATACACCTTTAGAGTATATTGCTAGCCATGTTTGTTCCTTGGAAAAAGCACAGTTCCTGCCTTCAGGTAGCTCACAATCTCTTGGCGGTCACATCTATCCAAGCTCTACCAAAGAATAACTGGTCTTATTGATGCTTATTGGTCTTAGAGATGACTAGGATCACAATTAAACTATGGCTGCCAATTATTGTACCCACGCTGGACCCTACATACTGCTTCCTACTTGGTACCCCAGCAGCCTCCAGCTGCAGCCATTGGATTCCCTCCACTGGGCAGGCTGGGACACGAGGCAGAAGGCCTGGTCTCCCCAGACGGAGTCAGCTCTCACTCTAAGCACAAGCCCACGACCTGATATTTAAAGCCAAGATTGAGTCAGACAACTGAAGCCAGTTCTGTTCTCAGTAACTCTGACCCAGTAATACAGGGTCTAAATCCTGCCACCATGCTTGTCCTAGATACAGAAATGAATAACAGAGAAAACGACTCTTTGGACCTCACAGCCTTCATCAGGCAGAGCCCAGAATCATCAGCGTGTGGCATCCAGAGTCCCCATATCTGAGCCTCCGTGTCACACTTGGAGGGCTGTCCAGGCTCTCAGGCAGTGGACTCTACCCTGGCTGCAGTCTGAATAAATCACCGGTGCCCTTACTGAAGGGAGTTAATTGCATTTGGAAATACTCCAGGTACCAGGGTTTGTTTGGTCAAAGACATGGGCAGGGATAAAGGAATGGATGCACCCAATTTCACGAAACACACATTAAGAATAACAGGGCCCGCGTTGCCTAATTTACAATGGATTCCCCGCCCCCCCCACTCCTCTCTGCGTTGCTTTCCAGGCGCAGAATGTGAGAGGAACCGTGACCGTATTTTTCTTTCAGGTGTAGCAGTCTGTCAGTATCAAATTCTCTCAGTCAGTGGGGAGCAAATAGTGTTGATTTACTGAAAATCTGGGATTATGTCTGCTCTGCAGTGAGTGTAGATTTAAGAGAGGAGAGGTAAGAGGTCTCCGAAAGGTGAGGAAAAACACAAATGAAAGCGAGCAAGGAAAAAAATAGCTTGACAGTTAAGACATAGTGCAGCCACCATCCACAACTTCTGGAAAGAGAAGCCCAGAAATAAATGCACACACACACACACACACACACACACACACACACAAACATGCACGCAGGAATGTGCATGTACATCGGCTTTGAGCCCATGGACTGGAAGGTTTGCAACCTTTTCAGTTAACCCCTTTCTCTTCGGGCATAACAGGCGTGTCAACGAGGCTCTAATACTGTCATGTTTCACGCTGCAGAGAAATTGTGACAACAGACTCAAAGTTTTGTTTCGGTTTTTCAGAAATAGCTTTAGGGCTTCCCTGGTGGTGCAGTGGTTAAGAATCCGCCTGCCAATGCAGGGGACACAGGTTCAAGCCCTGGTCTGGGAAAATCCCACGTGCCGCGGAGCAACTAAGCCTGTGTACCATAACTACTGAGCCTGCGCTCTAGAGCCCGCAAACTGCAACTACTGAGCCCATGTGCTGCAACTAGTGAGCCCACATGCCACAACTACTGAAGCCCGTGCGCCTAGAGCCTGTGCTCCGCAACAAGAGAAGCCACCGCAATGAGAAGCCTGTGCACCGCAACAAAGAGTGGCCCCCGCTCGCTACAACTAGAGGAAGCCCGTGAGCAGCAACAAAGACCCAACGCAGCCAAAAAAAAAAAAAAAAATAGAAATGGCTTTAAAAAAGGACTTGTGTGGAGCAAAGAGGAAATTCTTTCCTTCAAGGGCGCTCTGATGCTTGACTACATTCCTGGACCTTTTTGTCACCAATATTTCATTATCCTGATTGTCTCCCTAGTCTCCTGGTCCTCTTCCCCTTTACCTTAAAATTACTGTCACCTTGCGGGTTATTTTACCTCAGGAGTATTTTCTAGAAGCCCCTCAGAGTTCTTGTTTTCCCCTTATTATTTTATTCTTCTTCCTCTTAATCCTGTTTGAGAGGGAATGTGATAACTAAATGGAATTAAAATGTGAAGAGGAAAAAAGCAAACCAACCTTGGGACGGTACATGAGAGATTTTGAGAAGGGATGTTGGCACCTTTCACTTCTCTGGGATGAGGCTACAGGCCAAGGCTGGTAAGGACAGGGTGGTGGCAAGCGGCCAGTGTGAGGGCTGTTGGTGATTTCACCCCCTACCCCTCCCTGACCCCCACCAGCCCCTAGAGGTACCTCTGGACTTCAGGACAGTTGGCAGGTGAGCAGTGACTATTACCATCTTGGGTCCCAGCAGTGTCACAGTGGGTCAGCCATGGAAGAATCTGACGAGAAGGCAGGAGCTGAGGCCTCACTGGGCAGCTGGAAGGGGTTAAGAGTGGTATTTGTGCAGGTCCCTGGTAGCTACAGAGGAGAGCGATGTCAGGGATGGGTGAGAGGAGGCATTAGTAACCCCCATCACCGTGGCCACCAAGAGACCTGGGCACTGCCACGTGAATTAGAAAAGGGAGAAGGAGAAGAGGAGGAAAGAGGGGAAAAGAAGAGTAAAGAAGATGCCACTAGCATCAAGTAATTCTGGACAAGAACACAGAGCTATCCACCTGTGAAAGAAATGCCATTGTGCCTCTTTATTTTTTTAATCGTCTCCCTAGTTGGGATTCCCATGTTATTTTGCCAAGTGGACTCTCTGAGCCTGTGATTCTCCAAGACCTGCCTCTGAGGTTAGGACGGAGGTCATCTGTGAGGAAGTGTGGATTCTGCCACTAGGGCCTGCGAGACAAGCCCCTGGGTTGAGCGGCCCTGTGTCGTAGCTTACCTGGAAGAGTCTTGGGTCATAGCTCATGTCCCAGGGTGATTATCAGTAACTTCCTCTTTCACTCTTGAAAGTGTCCTGGTTTTAATGATGAATTATGTGGCCAGCCTATATATAGGCAAATGGTGGGCCTCTTTTATGGTCTATCAACCACCGCTCTCTGTTGAGAATAAAAACTACCTGAAAAGAGTTAAGAGCAAAATGAAACTCCAAGGCAGAGAATGACTCCTTCAAGATCACTTCTCTTTCTCAGAGACCAGAACAGTTAGACCTCAGAAGAGGCCCCCCATTCATGCATACTCGGGTCCCCTTTGGACAGTATTTCTCTTCTTTTTCACTCCCTCTTTTTTTTTTTTTTTTTTTTTTTTTTGGCACATGGATCCAGCTATTCAAGGCAAAAGAACCTGGTTGTGACCAATGTGCTTCATGAAGCAGTGTGACAATGACAAGTGTAACAGTGAGACCCACGTAACAGTGGGCCCAGCAATGGGACCCCCAAGGGAGAACGGGGTCTGGGCTGGAAGAGGGCCCTTGAAAACTTTAGCCTTAAGGGCTTCTTTCACTTTATTCTCAAAACCCAGGAAGAATGCTGGAGACTCTGAAAGAAAACAAGTACAACTCCTCTCAGATTCTCCCCGTTCTGCACAGAGCAACAAAGCCTGCCTTTTTACATTTCAAAAGAGGCTGCTTTCTCTTTAAAAAGTAGGAGCTACTTGGTCTGTGGCGGCTGCCTTTATCAACCATGAAGTTCCCAGCAAGGTGCTGTTAGTGCCTGATTAAACCTCATACCAACCCCGTGTCCCCCATGGTAACCAAGAAGACATCCGCTGAGACCGGGAGCGCTGATTCGGTTTAATTGCCCCGGCTCTCTGTGATGGCCAGATTTCTTGTCTCTCAAGGCCCGGAATGGAAATCCATGTGATCAGATGAACTATCTGGGTGTCTTGACAGATCTGAAATATGAATATGGAGATGGCATTGTGCTCCGCAGCGACTTCTGAAACCCCAGTGGTAAAATATGATCTGCCACTGAAATGATTTCAGGAGTGTGTGATTCACGTAAAACCCATTTTCCAATGCAACACTAATTGTTAACAAATCAGACCAAAAAGAGAAAGAACAAGTGTGTGTGTATATGCGTGTATCTAAATACATATAAGATACGCATATGTATATAAGATATGCATATGTATATACATCCGTCTCTATGCATAAATATATAGGACTCCATTTGGACATTTGGACAATATCTCCTTATAAATATCTGTCTTTGGATTCTTGCTTTTGGGGGGATTTATAGGATAATAATAACTTGTATTTACACAACATCATACTCCAAGGAATTCACACACTGAAAGTACCTGGTTTATTCTCCTTCTTCCACAATGAATGAAGAAATAGATGATGCCGCGGTGCCTTTTATTCCCTAGAGAGGGAAAACAAGGCACTGACGGAGGCAGCGATGAGGGAGAATTAGAGCCAGCAATCCCCTGGAATCTGCACCCCATTCCTGCTCTATCAGAAGGAGGTATGCAAGGGAGAAATCAGACAAGACGCCCTAACAAACCCCAGGGTCACTGGATTCCTCGTAAACCTTCCCTTTCTTCTGGAAAGTCATCAAGAGCAAAGACAGTGACCCGAGAAGATGGAGGGGTCACTTAAGGAACACTACAGAGCTAGATTCTTGACTTTCTTCTCCTCAAACTCCCGCTTAGAAATTGCCCCTCCAACCACCTCCCACCTCAGACTATTTGCTCCAAGATTTTTAATCTACCAAACCAAGTAAAGGGGCTACAGTTACAACTTGAGATCTACTGGTCATACCGACTAATCCCTGTGATGACCACGACATTGTTCCCGTCAAGTTAACCATCCGTAACACACGGGACTTGCTGTATTTCTAGCCAAATCAAAGAAATTTTACTGATTTCTTTTGCAGCCCTGTTCTGAGTAAGTATGTGAATTCCATTAGGCTTTTTGAAATATGTAAAATATATAGTCTCCCATCACTACCTTCAGGACCTCTAGGTGTTTGGGGATCCCTTCCTGGGAATCACTCCTACGCCCAAAATGAGTTTGAAGATGAAAATTATTGCTAAGGGGAAAAGAACTGTTGGTGTAACAAAATATTTAAAAGCAAAATTTTTTTCCACCTGGCCTGGTCAGGACCAAGAAACCAAGAAAAGGGTGTTTTCAAAATAAGAGTAACTGCTTTAGCAAAACGTGTAAAACTGAGAACATGAGGCAAAAAAAAGAGAAGAGCGTTCACCTAAAAAAGAAGAGGATTCTCTTGTATTAAGCTGTTCCTCCTGAAGTAACATTTCCATTCAGCTGGGCAATTTTCTGACCTCCCCAAACTTTATTAGGTTTTTGGCGATTGCCCCGAGGAGATCCAAAGAAAGGCAGGTAAAAGTGACAAACTGACCTGTCTAGCGTGACAGAAATAAAGGAAGCTGCACACAACTTTTCATTAATTAACGTATTTTTTCCTCAGTGCTATAAGGAAGGAAATTGTAAATTTGTAATCAGGCAGATCTCTAAGTTTTCCAAGAATGGTTGTTCCCCCGCCGCCAACTAGAGCAAAAAGACAATATGTTGCACTCTGTGCAGATCCTGCTGTGTTTCCTATATTGCTCAAGTAAGTTTTCAGAAATAGTCATAAATCTCTCTCTGTTTATTATTAATTCATTTTGAGAAACTTTCTTTATTCTAAACCTCCAGGATCTGTTTGAAAGTTTCCTGAGTGTAGAGTTTCATGGAGAAAGACTGACTAGGAACCAAATTCCACCAGTGGTTTGGTGGCGTCGGAGCTAGACCATCAGCCAGAACATTCTACCATGTCAGCTGTGAGCACTGTCTGGGGCCCTTTCTGCAGAGAAGGTTAATGGACACTCCCTCCCCCAACACTATAAGGACCAGTTCCTAGAAAGTGGACAGAGACAACTAAGTCACCCTGGGGATAAAGCCAATCACCTTGTTAATAACAGAAAGCAGGGTTATCAGTACTACTTAATTTCCACTAACTAGTTAATGCAAACAAGGATAGCTAACTGGCAAAATTTTGACTTTATTCCATTTATAGAGTTTCTCCACCCCAATTGTATATGTAAAAGCCTCCTGAATGGAGTCCCTTATCATTTTAGTGCACTGATGGATTATGCAGAATCCGATTTGCATTTCCCTCAAGGAGAAGCCATTTAAAAATAGCTGTTGCTCTATAAAGATGTCAATTACATTTCTCCTGCAGGGGGCGCAGTGGATGCAGGAACCCAAATCCGCCTCTAGGCGAGGAGGCCTGGAGGAGTAGCATGAAACTAAGGAAAGGAAATTTGACAGTTGGGTATTTGGAAAGTGTTCCTTACAGACCAGTCTCGGAGGCCAGGGAGGTGTCTCTCAAGGGGGAGTGGTAGGAACCCCACAATCAGAGGCATTTAGAAGGAGGCCTGGCTGGAGCTATGGAAAATTAACCATAGGAAACAACCGAGCCCTGGCAGGGGAGAGGGGAGACAAGTTTAAGAGCTCTTTCCAGCTCTAATTTCTAAGAATCTGATTAGAGTACAGAGAAAAAAAAAAAGAGAGAGAGAGAATTTGAAACGGGGGGAGGGGAGGAACAAAAGCCAGAAAAGAGCCTAATGTAATAACGTTAAGGCCCACAGTTAGCATACACACTGCTAAACCCCTAATCCTCATCTAGCCACTGTCCCATCCCAGCTGCCACCGACCGGTGGGTGTCTTAAGAGAACCCAGGTGGGCCGAGGGGAGACCTTTCTGAACTTACTCTGAAAAACACTGAGAACTTGAGAGCCATTTGTCTTAACAAAGTGCTGAAAGAGGAAGCCCGTGACGGGGGCCGCAGCTAAGGTTCATTTCCAGGTGGAGTTTGGCTATGCGTTCTCACTTTTAATCAATGCAATACTGTCGAAACAGTCTACTTTCCTTGGCAGAGAAGTCTGGACTTAAGCTTTGGGCTGGCTTTTTTTTGAAGGACTTCCAGAGATACCACAATGGCACGTGATTTCCCTGATTTTTAGCATGCCCAGTCATAGATAATCTGAATATCCAGGGTGCTAGCTACTTCACGCTCCTGCCTTATTAACCTTCATTTAAATCAGCCCAGGTTAAATATTTGAGTCATATAGTGTTCCAGCATAAATGAGCAAGGCCCATATATTTATAACTGAGTGAGTGTGTGTGTGTGTGTGTGAATCAAGAATAGTAGCTATTTCCATATTTCTGATTTTATTAACTGGTCAAAAGAACTGTGACCCCAACTGAGAGGGAACCAGGTTCCAAAAAAGCAGTTTTCCTGAGCATGTACAGACAAAGGAAATAGTTTCCTTACGGAAAGAAACCACTTGAAAGCTTTTAGGCCAGACCCTGCTCTGGCTCAGATTTCCTTTCTTTTAGCCCTTTGATGAACCACTCATATGGAGATGCAAGTGTCTTGTGCCTGGTTTGAATTTAAGCTGTTGCTGACTTTAGTGGAAAACTCTCATAAACTCATAAAGAAACAGGCTTTCTTCCTTTCCTTCACCACTGTCGATCAATTTCTGATATGTCCTTGGATATTCATCTTGAGTCATTCATGTCACCAACATGGCAGAAAACAACCTTGTTCCCAAGAGAGATTGAATTCATTCTGCTGCTTTCTTCTGGAGCTCCGAGCATTGCCGTTTCTCCTTCAGGCGTAGGTAGAGGGTGGGGTAGAGGTGGAGGACAGCTGGATTCAGGAAGGTGAAGTGGAACAGGAAAGATGCTTTGTGACACCTGCTGAAGATCTCATATCTTCATGGCAGACTTATGACCGGAACAGTACCACATGGATCCCATCCAGTACCCCATGCAAGAAGCTATATTCTCCGCGTGCCTTTCTTCAGGAGTGAGCTGGGTGTGGAGTATAGTTTTAAAGAAAAGGCTTTGCTTGCAAAACAGGGCTCTTTTTTCTGGTCACTTGAGAATAGCATTCTGAATAAATCGCCGCCGCCCCCCGCCCCCGCCCCCAGCCCTTTGCTGGGCTCTTTGGTGGGAGTTGAGAGGTTGAGATGCCCAAAGCATTTTGTTCAGGAACCTGTGTTGCCTTCAGGATTGTGTGGTAAAAACCAAGAGCCTTGGAATCAAGCCAGTCTGGATTCAAAGCCCAGCTCTGCCCCTTAAGTGGGTAACTTTGAGCAAGTGACTTAAGTCTTCCTGGTCTTCAGCTTATCTGTGAATTTGAGAAATTGTCCTCAATTTATAGGTAATTGTGAGGATTAAATGAAATTGCATTTCTAAATCTCCCTGTCTTGGCTTCATTCTTTCTCTCTGACCCTCTGCTCTTGTTGATAACTGCAAATTCTCCTGGCCCTACATAACTACAACAATTGTGTCCAGTCCAAGAATGGAGCATCCAAGAATATCCCTAGAGTATATGAGGCCCAAGGCAAATCACACTGTGTGTCCTTGCTCCCATCATGCTTACAAAGACACAATCAGATTTAAGTGAATTTAAAAGGCAGTTTTGGGGCTTCCCTGGTGGCGCAGTGGTTGAGAGTCCGCCTGCCGATGCAGGGGACGCGGGTTCGTGCCCCGGTCCGGGAGGATCCCACATGCCGCGGAGCGGCTGGGCCCGTGAGCCATGGCCGCTGGGCCTGCGCGTCCGGAGCCTGCGCTCCGCTACGGGAGAGGCCACAACAGTGACAGGCCCGCGTACCGCAAAAAAAAAAAAAAAAAAAAAAAAAAAAAAAAAAGGCAGTTTTGAATTGAAGAGGAGTTCATCACCAAAGGAAAAGTCTAAGAAATACTTGTGGAAGCAGGAAAAGGGGACATCAGGATGGCAGTGTCAAGGGCTGTGACATACCTGTCCTGGATTTTCCATCCAAGTTTCCCCACCCCAGCCTGCACGGACCCCCAGGGGCTCCCGCATTATGCTCAGAGCTTGATCGCTACAGCAGTACCCAAGGGTCCCCTGGCCCAGTGTGACCACCCCGATTGGCCAAAACCTCCGGGAGTGATTGCTAGAAACACTTCTCACCTCCACAAATGACAGTTTCTGAACTTCAGGAGGCTTGTTTGCTACAGTTCCTTCAAAAAATTTGGTTATAAATGAGCCAAGTAGACTTAGGATGGAGCAAATCTGACAGATCGCTACCCACACACCTATTTCAATTAAAAAATATGTAATCCATTAAAAAAAAAAACATAGAGGATGTCACCGTATAGCAGAGGCTTCAGCGTGAAAGTAAGCCACTGAATGTGTTAAATGCTGTATTTGTTTCCTATGGCTGCTGTAACAAATTGCCACAACCATAGTGGCTTAAAACCACGAATTTATTCTCTTACAGTTCTGGAAGCCGGAAGTCCGAAATCAGTTTCACTAGGCTAAGGTCAGGGTTGACACTGGACACCAGGGCTGGTTCCATCTAGAGCCTCCAGGAGGAGCATGTGTTTCTTGCCTCTTCCAGCTTCTTGTGGTTCTAGGCTTCCTTGGCTTGAGGCCACATCCCTTCAGTCTCTGCCTCTGTGGTCACATCGTCTTCTCTCCTGCAGCAAGTCTCCCCCTGCCTCCTTTTTATAAGACCACTAATGATGACATTTAGGGCCCACTGTATAATCCAGAATAATCCCCCCATCAATCACATCTGCCAATCCCTTTGCCTATGAGGTGACAGTCATAGGCTCCAGGGATTAGGATGTGGATGTCTTTGGGGGCCATTACTCAGCCTACCACGAATGGGAATCCTCTTCATAAACAACTGCAAGCAGTTGTCTTATTAAAATGTGTCCTTTGGGCTTCCCTCGTGGCGCAGTGGTTGAGAGTCTGCCTGCCAATGCAGGGGACACGGGTTCGAGCCCTGGTCTGGGAGGATCCCACATGCCACGGAGCAACTGGGCCCGTGAGCCACAATTACTGAGCCTGCGCGTCTGGAGCCTGTGCTCCGCAACGAGAGAGGCCGCAGTAGTGAGAGGCCTGTGCACCGCGATGAAGAGTGGCCCCCGCGTGCCACAACTGGAGAAAGCCCTCGCACAGAAATGAAGACCCAACACAGCCATAAATAAATTAATTAATTAATTTTTAAAAAAATGTGTCCTTTGCCCAACTGAATGGAAAAACGATTCTTAGGCACCCTAATTTTCTTTTCTTTTTTCATTTTCGATCTATAATCAGCTTCGAGGCCAGTATATTACGGGAGCATCATTTCCTGCGATTGCTATTGTCTTTGCCATCTCAGGAAAGGAGCTGAGAAGTGGCTTCTAAAGAAATGAACCACCTAAGACCTTCCTCTCCTCTGCAGAATTACCGTATCTCAGTCATTTTCTGTCATATCAGAATTGCCAAAGTGCTCCAGATCTGGCAAGAAAGCATGTCCTTTTCCAGACCCATACAAACCTAAATATATACCCCCTTCAGGGACAGACACATGGCATTTACACCCGGAATGGTTGTCCAGTTGAGAAACAGGAGGTTGAAAGGGGACAGCTATTTAAAAGTCACTCTGATATGACCTGTTCCCCAAACAGCTCATCTCTGGGTCACAACCATTGTTGCTAGGTGACATAACATTTATTGCTGTCATGTCCTGGTCTCCTTGGATTGGTAACAGACATATCTATTCCTCAGAGTCTGAGCAAAGTTGATAATGTCCTCTTACCCTAGGCGAGCTGAACTTGAACCTCCAAGATACTGGTTGACATTAAGACTTCGCAACACCTATCATTGTCTGTCACCTCCTGAGATAAACTCTCTTGTGATGGGTTTCTCCCATCACCAGCCACTGATGCCATTTTATTCAATCTCTTTTGTAGACTATCCCTTGGGTCCCCGACACTGCCTGGCTTGCTGAGTTCGGTCATACGCTCAAAGTTAAATTCACAGACCTCAAGACCTCAGAGTGTGATGGGATAGGAAATAATCAGAGGATCTGGACAGAGTAAGACTGTCAGAGAAACTGCGAATCAGCAAAAGAATGAAAGCCCCTTGACCCTGAGCACATCTGCCACGTATTTAATCCCACGTTCTTGCCAAGCCCTGAAAACCCAGGCTGGGGAGACATGTGGGTGGCGTAGGGTTATGCATTCTAGGAGAGCTAGAGGTGAGAAGCCTGGCAGGCGGCCACCCCTGTGGTCCACTCTCCGGGAAGGAACTGTTTTTTGCGTGGGAGGGGACGCTGTGAGCCATGAGGATAGTCTTGGACGCAAACCTAAGGGGCTGGGGGAGTGTCTGGGTGACCAGCCGCCAGTTGTACTGTATTGATTTTATTTGCTAGTTTCTTTGCCAGCTGGCTCTAGACCAAAGGAAGGAAAAGAGGCTTTAGCTTTTCTTTGGGGTTCTGATCTCGAGGTGACATTAAGAAGATCGCACCATTTGGGAGGAAGTCAGCCAGTGAGATCCTGAGTGGATCTTCATTTCCACATTCCAAGGTCAAATTGAAAATAAGCCAGGCGCAGAAAGGTTTTGTTTTGGGAAATGCCAGAAGGACCCTTGTGATAGAGCTCCACCTACTTCTCCAGCCTCATTTTCACTCCTCCCCACCCACCCCCTCCTTCCCCCTCAACACACACAGGGACACTTTTAGCTCCAAGAAGTCAGAGGATCTACTTTCAGTTTCTCTTCATTCTTCGCATATTTCTCATCTAGGTCAGATGTCACTGTCTCTTGGATTCTTTCCTGGATTTCCCATTCTGGGTTAGTTTACCCTTTCCAGGCCTCTCTCAGCATCCCTCACACTGTTCATTACATGAGGTACTAGAATACATAATTTATCCATCTTTCTTATTAGACCTGAAAGTATTTGAGGGTAGAATTTTATCCTTTTATTCCCAGCTGGTACCTGGTCAGCATGCAATCGGTGTTGGTGAGGAGATGGCATTGATATATCAGACATTCCATTAGTATGTGGAAGAGACCTTTAAGCATGAACCTTTGGTGCCAGAGTATGTGTGATGGATACACTAGAAGGAACAGGTACGAAGCCACAGGGCTTCACCACACATCATTTTGTTTAAAGAAAAGTGGCCCTGACTGATTTTTAAAATTTCAGTTGCTATAGTGTATTCTTTCGGGGAGGTGAAACTAGGGTGCAGCAAGATAACCACATATGTTCCGAGCCCGGGAAACTTGGCTGTCTTGGAGATACCAGCAGGAATTCTGCCTGCGACAAGTGCTCCATACTGAATGCACCTATGCCAGCCCAATCAGATCTCTCCTTGGCAAGAATAAAGGAAAGTCAAAGACCAGAGAAAATGCTCTGAAATGCTCTGAAATATTGCATGGACTCACCTACATTTCTTAGACTCTCATGAGTTAGGCTGGAAGCCTGTGATTTGTTCTGGTCAATGGACTGCAATTGGAAGTGACATGTGTCACCTCTGGGACAAAGCATAGAAAAGTAGGTATGAATTCTCTGAACACTCTCTTCCCTACTGTGGTGGTCATAGAGGACTCATGTGGCCATGGCAGAGCAAGAGGATCAAAGTAGCTTGGATGCTTGAGTCACCGCATGGAGAACAGCTGCCTTGGAGAGGTGCCCAAACCCACAGAGGAGTCTGCATAAGTGAAATATAAATGTGTGTTGTCATGAGCCACTGAGATTTGGGGTGGCGAATGGCCCATCCAACTTTAGCAGGCAAGTTGTCCTAAAACACTCTCTTGCATACTTATGAAGTAGACCACTACTCAGTGCCAGAAGTATTGACATGAGCGTGACTGTGTCTTCTCCTTCATGGGAATCAGCCCGTACCTTTCGGTGAGAGCCCAAGGAAACTGGCAGGCTGATAGGCCCAGGGTGAATTCACTGAGTGTGTTGTGGGTCATATACATCTGAGCACCTTCCTTACACAAATTCTTGAATTATGGCCTCACAAATCAGTCATCAGATGGCAGGGAGAGAGGTAAGGGAGGGTAGTGGTGGCATCAGATATTTAACACTTTTGGATGTCTTGTCACAAGCCTTTAAAAGAACCCTACCTCTCAGAGCATTGTTTGACCTCCTATGTGTGTTCTTTACTTAATATTTATTAAATGCTTAATAATTACAAACTCCTATTTGGTGCAAAGATGTATTCTTGGCCAGCCTCCTGAATATGTCCATCCCATATGGATACAGGTAGGCATTCATGGGCCACTATTTACTGATTCAAACGCCAGACCTCTACACAGAGCAAATGTTCAAGGCAGTCCGAACGAACCAATTCGTTGCATTCCTGTCTTAGCCTTCCTACGATTTTACCAGCACAAAATCCTCTAGCCTGAGCTAGAGAAAGCAATCCCCTTTTAAGTAAACACCCACCTGGTTGTTTACAGCGGGTTCCATCAGAAATATTCTAGAATTTCTTTTCCTAAGAAATAAGTGACTATTACATAGACCTAGAAGGGAAAATGAATTTGATTTGCAAACAACCTTAGAAGATACAGTCCTCTCCCCATCTTCCCTTTCTCTCTGTAAGCACCGGGAGGCATTTCCTATTAAAAATTTCAGCTCTGCTTCTTATCACCTTTGCCCTCTTCCCCGCTCTGACTTTAAATTCAGGAGATGGTTTCCCTGGGGAATATAGATCCTGGTGCCATGTGATCTGGCCTAAAGGGTAGTATGACAGAGCAAGACAAAGGGGCAGGCTAACCTTGCCTTCTCCCAGCCGGGTCCACGCCTCGCACTGGTGCGGAGGCCCTGCAGTGCGTGGGCTCAGCAGTCTCTGTAGCACCCGTTAGTTTTTGTGATTCAGTCTTTGGCAAGGCCGGTTCCAAGTTGGAAAGGGGACATAGAATTAGCAAAATTCTGGTGTTTAGAAGGGACTGGTGAAAAATGTTTTCTTTAATGGCTTTTATTGCGTTAATATTTTTTTTTACTGTAGAGTTCATACTTGTTCATTATGGAAAAATTTTTTTTAAAAATACAGAAAATTGAAAAGAGAGAAAAACCATGTTTTAACCTAGCCATGCAGATGCTTCTATTAACATGCTGGTTTGAAACCTCGCTCTATGTGAGTGTGTGAGTGCGTGCGTGAGTGTGAATTCATGTGTATTCAAGTATATTTATATATAATTGTATATACTGAATAGTATCATCATAACCTTATATTAATTATCTTAAGAAATCAGAATTTCCATTCTGAAGGCAACCGTATAAGGAAAAACAATAAATATAATACAGTTAGGAAAATATCTTGATGTATTGCTCAAAGTTGGGCAGTGTGACTTGAAAGTCATGATTGACAAGAGACCAGTAGACCCAAGAGGTGGCTGAACCACAGGTACTTAGAGATCAGAGATGGAGTTGTAAAAATGGCAGAAGGACATTCTGAGACATTTTAGGAAAATCTAACATTGATTTGGATTTTTCTTTTGTGTGGCAGTGAAATGTAATCGTTCTCACTAGTTCCCCAAAACTCCAGTGCCTTCTGTCATGCTTTCTGGAAGACATCAAGGAAAGATGCTCTGTCCCACTTCTGGGGTGATATGCTGGGATGTCACCCCTGGATAGCACAGGGAAGGACAAGATTACTCACTGACCTACTTCAGCGCCAGCAGGAGCTCAGAGCCAGAAGGAATGAGGAACACAGTAAGCTTCCGCCCCCTCCACGAACACCTGGACCTCAGGAAGTGCCTCTAGAGAGAATAGGAGCAGAGGAGAAAATGCAGAATGGGGTTGGGGTGAACTTAATGTGAATTCCAAAGGGTCAGGTGGTTTGGCCTTCATCTAGATTATATGCGTGCAGTTTTAAAGGGTGGCATCATTGCTATTTCTGTTATTTCACACTGTGGATTCTCACATAACAAATATTTCAAGACCATCCATGAAAATATACCCCATAGTCATCATCATGTTAGTGTGGCAGTGACAGAGATCAGCTAGCTAGTTATGATCGATGTCACTGATATTCTTCAGTACTGGTTCTCTCTCCTTCTAAATATCAATATATGAAGACCCCGCTTCTCACCCCCTTGCCTTTGGGCAAGGCCGTGTGAATAATTGTGAGCGGAAGCGACAAGGGCTGCTTCTTGGTTGAAGGAGTGAAAAGACAGCAACCGAATCCCCAGGCTCCCTCTTCCCTGTCTTAGCAATCAAGGAGGAGGCCTCGTCTTGAGATGATGGTGCCAAGGGTTGACCGTGGTCTGATTTGCCGAGTCATCACATGGAGGACCGCTGCTTGTAACGCAAGAAATACACTTGTGTTGGTTGAGTCACTGAGATGTGTGGAGTTGTTACTGCAGCATTAGGAAGCTTACCTTGACTAATATATTAGTCACCAAATCCGTTTCCTCCTTTTCCTGGGTCCCCAGCCAAACCGTCTTTCCCAGACTTCCTTGACTTTGTGGCTGAGTTTTAGCCAATGGATTGTGCGCAGAAGTTATGCGTGGTACCCTTGGCTTCAGATTGGTGAAATGTGGGACTACCTTCTCTCCTCTTTTTCCCTTTCTGCCGATGGCCATGACGCCTAGGAAATGAAGGAGCCCCATGTTTAAAATGATTATGGATCCTTGAAATACTGCTTGGAGGACAGCTGCCCACCATTTGGAAACACTTGTGTGAGACTCTGAGTGAGAATAAATTTGTATCATGTTTGAGCCATTCCACATTTTTGGTGCTGTTTATAACGACAGCTAGCATTACCTTAACTTTTAAAGAAATTGATGATTTGAATGTGTTTCTATAACCAAAACCTAAAATAGATGTCATCTGGCTTAGGGTAAAATGGCAAATGGCAAGGAATCTAGCAGTCTAGGGGGCTGAGTACTCCATCACGCATTGGCAAAACACTTGGTAAAATTGTTATCTGCAATAACTTGGAAGGCTGACCAGCTCCATACCGAGTCTGTTAACTCAGGGAAACTGTTGGGAAGTGTCCGTTTGAGTGTGTGATGGCCACTATTATCTGATCCTAACAAGGTCTTATGAGAAAAAGATGTGCTGATGCAAGAGCTGGCTAGTTTTCCAGCAGAGATGAAAGGGAAAGGAGAGAGTTCATGTTGGACTGAATGTGAGGGAGAATGAAACTTCTATCATGTGGACATATTTGGTTTTGTTTTTTACAACAGTTGTCATTACTTTAACTAATATGGCTGCATACTATTTTATTGTATGAATATATCACAATTTGTTTAAACAAACCCCTATTGATGAACAGTTGGGATGTTTCCAGTTGTTTGGCCATTGTAAAAAGCTCTACTTTGAACATCCTGATACTATGTACTTTATTTATTTTTGATTATTTTCTTAAAATTTATTCTTGTATGTGGAAGTACAGGGTTAAGGATAAGAATATTTTAAATTTGATATATTTTGCCCAAGTTCCCATAACTAAATTTACATCATTTTGAAATCCTACCAGGATAGCCTCATCAGAAACATTATACATATTTTTATTTTAAAAGAAATAAGCAAAAAAATATAAAGTCCCATTCTTGTTTTTTTTTCTTTTGTTATTAGTGAGGTCTAACATAATTTCATATGTTTACTGCCACTTGCGGTCATTTATGTTCACTTCTCTCTTGAGATGCCTGTCCTATAAGAACCCAGTTTAGTTTGTCTGTGAAAGTTCTACTTTCTGCCTACTCTTCTGGCATAAGTATAAATAGCACCCTCTTTCACTCCCAAAGTACCTTGGTTTGGACAATAGATTATAAGATATAATCCCCAAGTGTGGCAATATGTTGCTCTTTCCCCACAGATCGTCATTTGTCTTTTAAGTTTGTTTAAATTTTGACGTTGTAAATTTGGCCATATTTTTCTTAATGATTTCCAGCTTCCTTCTCATGTTTTGAAAAATTTTCCTCATTCTAAGGTTGAAGAAACAGCTACCTAGTCTATTTGTTTTATGACTTTATTATCTACATGACAGTACAACATCCTTCTCATCGTCTTCAGATCTTTACTCAAATGTCACCTTTTCCATTTGAATTGAATCCTATGCCCGCCTGTTGGGGAAATGCTAACTCTGTTTGTTGCTTTATTTTCCTCCACAGCGCTTGTCACCATGTAACCTACTACATATTTCACTTCTTTAATTGTCTTATTGTCTCTCTCTCCACCATTAAAATGTAAACTCCGTGAGGGTGGGAATTTTTGTCTTTTTTGTTAACTTTTGTATCTGTAGGAGCTGGAGCAGGTCTTGGCATACAGTGTTCAAAAAAGACTTGTTGAATGAATGAAATTAAATCTTCAATCCATCTGAAAAAAATTTTCGTAAGATATAAAGTATGCACTCAATTTATTTCAACTTGTTTCCCTTCTTGAATTAAAATTCCCTTTAGCATATATTGGCTCTATATTTTGGTACTATTTGGAATTCTCTTCTGTTCATCGGTTTCTCTATTCCTTTATCAGCATCACATTTTTAAAGAATGTATATAGCATTGATCTATTTCACAATGTCTTGTAGGAAAGATTCTTCAATAACCTTCTTTATTCTTTAGTTTTTCTTATCTTTGTTCTCAAATATTTACTTTTATAGATAAAACATAGATCCAATTGTCTTGTTCCCATACATACCCTTTTGGGGATTGTGATTAGGATAGTCTTCCAATTATAGACTGATGTAAGGAAATTTCACATCTCTATAGTATTGAAATCTCTTGCCTAAGATAAAGTGTGAATCTCCATTTTTCTTTGTATTAGTTATGGTAGCACTAGCTGCTGAGAGAGATGACTTCTAAATGCAGTGGCTTAACACAAAAAGTCCAGTCAGGGGTTCATGTGGTGGCATTCTATAATATTTAGTAACTCAGGGATGAAAGCGTCTTCCACGTTTTTACCCTGCCTTTCCCCTCCCACGCCAGAATCCTTTGCCAGCAGATGGGGAAAAACAGTAGAGAGAGTATACCTGTTTCTTAACTATCTTGGCCAAAAATAACATATTTTTTCCAACATAAGTCCTTACCAATGTTCTAAAGAACTTAAAGGGAAAAAAAATCAGCGTAAGAACTGGAAAGGTAAAGACAAAGCAGATATTATTGTAAATAATAGGATCTATATAGAAAAAAAAAAAGAATCCATAGATGTTACTAGTGTAACATCTATGTACAGTTTGCATGATCTGAGTTCAATTTATAAGAATCAGTAACATTTATTTCTACACCAGTCATAACCAGGTAGAAAATATAACAAAAAATTATGTTTCATAATAGTAAAAACAAAATGAAATAAAAACAAAAACCCACAGAACTACAATGAATGTAAGAATACCAGCAAATACATAAGGCCTCTATGGAGAAAAGTTCAAAACTCATAAGAGAACAAAATAAAAAAGATCTGAATAAAAGAAAGTCTTTCCATGTGCTTTGATGGAATGATTTAATATTACAAAGAGGTGAATTCTGTCCAAAATTATTATATAATATCACCATTCTGTTAAAAATATTTTCTAAATTCCCTTGTAATTTCTTCTTTGATTATGAATTATTCAGAAACGTGTTATTTAATTTCCAAATATTTGGGAAATTTCTAGATTTTTTTTCCAATTTACTTCCTTCTAGTCAGAGAACATACTCTCTATGATTTCAATTCTTCTCATATTTATTAAAAACTTGTTAACTTCTCATAATATGATCTTTCTTAGTGAAATGTTCCATGTACATTTGGAAGGAATATGTATTCTACTGTTATTGGGTGTAGTGTTCTATAAATGTTAATCAGGTCAGTTTGGTTGATAACATTTTCAGATCTTTTTAATCCTTAGTGATTTTCTATTTCTTCTATCAATAACTGAGAGAAAGTATTGAAATCTCCAAATATAACTGTAAATTTGTTTATTTCACCTTTCATTTCTATCAGTTTTTACTTTATGTATTTTGAGTCTTGACTATTTGATGCATACACATTTAAGATCGTTATGTCTTCTTGTTGAATTGACATTTTTAATCATTCTGAAATATCCCTCTTTATTTCTGATAACATTCCTTGTTATGAAGTCTACTTTGTCTGATATTAACATAGCCACTCCAGCTTTCTCCTGATCAGTGTTTCATTGTCATTTTTCATCCCTTTACTTTTGTTATTCATGGTTTCATATTTAAGGTTTATTTCTTAGACAACATATAGTTTGGACTTTCCTTTTTACTTAAATGACAGTTACTGCCTTTTAATTGGAGAGTTTATCTCAGTGACACTTAACAAAATCATCAGTATGCTATTTGTTTTCTATTTGGCCAATCTGTTCATTGTTCTTTTCCTTTGCTACTTTTTTTGGATTAATTGATTATTTTTAGGATTCATTTTATCTCCACCATTGACTTGCTAGCTACATATCTTTGTTTTATTTTTTTAGTGTTTGGTCTAGGCTTTACAATATGCATCTTTAACTTATCATATCTACCTTTAAATGTAATAATATTATGCTTCAGGTATACTCTTACTTCCCACTCTTTGTGCTATTGTCTTCATACAATTTAATTCTCCATACCTTATAAACTCTACAGATCATTGGTACTATTTTTTCATCTGAAAATCAATTATCTTTTGAAGAAAGTAAAGAAAAACAAGAAAAAAGTATGTTATATTTCCCATTTACATACTATGTCTCTTCAGTTCTTTATATTCCGTATGTTCTCTCTGATGTCTTTTATTTCAGCATAAAGAACTTCCCTGCGGTGGGGGTAGAGTTTATGGTGAGATTGTTGTGTCCCAGCCTCTCCTACCTACTTTGATCTGGTTTTCTTCTCCTTTGTCTGACGTACAGTCATCCTCAATCAGCCCTTAGGCTGTGTTTTTTGTTTGTTTGTTTGTTTTAAAGTGACAATTGTTCCATAAGTAGCTCTAAACTCAGTGTATCTGTGGCAGGAGGTTGAGTTCAGGAGTGTCCTATGTCACCATCTTGAAAAGAACCCTCAACTTTTAACATTTCTTGTAGTGCACACTTCCTATTAATAATTCTCTCAGCTGTGTTTATCTGAAGATGCCTTTGTTTCACCTTCATTTTCAAAGAATAGTTTCGCTGGATAAAGAATTCTCGGTTGATGAAATTTTTTCTTTAGCCTTTAAATATATCATTTCACTGTCTTCTATTTGCACTGTTTTTAACCAGAAGTTTGTTATTTCTTATGTGTGTCCCTATCTATGTGTTTTTTTCTGAATATCTTGAAACTTTTCTTTTTATTACTGGGTTTTCAGACATTTATTTGTAATGTGTTTATATGGATTTTTTTTCCTTAATACTTATCCTGCCTAAGGTTCTTTGAGTTTCTTGGTTTTTGAATGTATAGTTTTTATTAAATGAAAAAATTTTTTCAACCATTATTTCTTCAAATATATTTTCTGATCTTTTCTCACTCTTCCTCTGGGACACCAATCACTTGTTCATTATGCCACATGATACTGTTCTACAAGTTACTGAGGCTTTATTCAATTTTCTCAGTCTTTTTTTCTAAATTTCATTTTGCAGTTTCTATTGCTATGCTTTCAAGTTCACTGATCTGTTATTATGTACTGTCTATAAATTCTATCTAGTGAAATTTTCCTTTCATATGTTATAGTTTTTAATCTCTAGAATTTTTTTTTGGTCTTTTTCCCAATATGTTCCATTTCTTTTTTCTTTATGTAATGCTTTCTTTTAAGTCCTCAAACATATTTTAAAAGGTTTTAAATTCCTTTCCTGATAATTCTATCAACTGTCATTTCTAGACTTGTTCCTATGATTGATTTTTTTCTCCTCATTATGGGTCACAATTTCCTGCTTCATCTCATATCTTGTAATTCTTTATTGGATGCCACATTGTAAATATTATTGCAGTTCAGTATTTGAATTTTTAAATTTTATTTTAAAGAGGATTTAAATTTTGTGGAGAGACAGTTAAATTACTTGGCTTAATCCTTTTGAGATTTGTTTTTAAGTTTTATGAGAGCAAGTCTAGGGTAGCTTTTATGATTTGTTTTACGTTCTTTTTCTTCTTTAGCTTTTCCTGAACATTTTGTTTATTTTTCTGTCCATAGTTTTACTGTGAAAAAGTTTAAATGTATAGAAATGTTAAGAGAACAGTACCATGAACAGCCATATACTCACTGCCTAGATATGCCTGTTACTAAAATTTTGCCACGTTTAATTCGTCTATAATATCTGTATTTATTTAATTTGTTCTTACTATTTAGAATGTGTAGATTTTGTCTTCAATTTTCTAAGTGTTACTTTTATGTCTTCATATACCTACTCAAATCTATCAAAAGATGCTGCATCTTTTCATCTATTTCCTGAAAAAAATGAGAAATGCATGTATTCCTTCATGAATTTAACATTTAATTTTTGTTTTTAATCACAGTGATCACATTACTGAAACTTAGATTGTTGTTTAAAACATCAATCATCAATAAATAAATAAATCATCAATCACCTAGGGATTCCAAAGGAGGCCATGGATTAATTCCCATAGATTCTTCAATAACCTAAAATATTATGAACATTTCTATGTATAGGTAGTATGTACCTTTTATTCTGAGAAGGTCCATGCCTTCCTCAGAACCTCCTAGGGATTAGTTGTTGATCCATATTCACTAACAGTCCTTTAATACTATAATTTCCCCATTCTTTTTGGTTCACCTTTTCCAATGCTGGAATACATCTGCAAATAACCTTTATCATGAATTGTTCATTAGTGATATACTCCCCAAATTCTTGCTCTTTTGAGTATGCTTTTCTTTTGTCTTTACAAGAATAACAACTTGACTGCTTATGAAATTCTTGGCCACAAGCTTTCAGCTTTAAAATTCTCTAATACTGCTAATGCAAATTCTGGACTAACTTGATGATTTCTATTGTTGGTTATATATTTATTTCCTCTGGCTGAATGTTTGTAATAATAGATGGCATTTACCAAGTACTTACTATATGCCAGGCAACAGGCTAAGTACCTTTGCAAAGGTTTTCATGTTTCATCCTATGATAATCTAAGTTATGTACTACCCGTCTAACATCAGAGCAATGCAGTTTGTACCCATGTAGTGTGACTGCAGTCTTAAGCAATGCTAAGGTGTTTTTGTTTGTTTGTTTGTTTGTTTTTGTCCTAAAAGTTCTGTACCTTTGCTCAGAGAGACTTTGGGCTTTGACAAATTTTTATTCATTTTGCCTGTTATTGTGAGCCTTGCAAACTGCCTGTTCTCCCTTTTGGGTTTTTGTTTATCATTTCTGACTTCTTCAGGCATACAAACTACATGCTGAATCTTCCTTGTTTGATTTCCAGAGCTTCATCTTTGCTCTGATCAGTTTCTTTCCTTTGTCCTCTCTTCCTTTTGAGTGATTCTCTCAAGACAGTTCTCTACTGATCCAATTTCTTTAGCATGAGTTCTGTGTTTTTGTTCTTCTACTGTAGTTTTAGTTCTATAATAACAGTATTCTCCCTTTTGTTTTTTACTTATCTGTGGCAGTTCCCTTTTCATTTTGTGATCTTCTCCCATCTCTTGTTTAATAGGTTCATTTATCCTTTCCTTTTCTTAGGAGTGTGATGGAGTTGTATATTTTTCATTATACCTTCTGATGTAAAATTTACTTCAAATTTTGCTTTTTATCTCTCCTTTCTCTCTCTTTTTTTTTTTTTTTTGCATGTTAGGCTCATTTTCTCCTTTTGCATTGTATAATTTTTCTAGGTCTTAAGCTTCTGCTTTTTGCTTCAATCTCACCTTGGAGGTAGGACCTTGTAACACTGGATTTACCATCAATATAGAGAAAGTCAAATCTCCGAAACTCTCATTTGCTAGGATTTAACATAGGGGCGGGGGCTGGAGGTTGTAGAGTCAAGTACCATTTTATTCACTCATTTTCCCGAGGAAGTTAGAGAAGGAGCTAAGATCATGGACAACTCTGTCCATTGAATTTTGATAGATATAAATAGAAACCCCTTCACTGGGGCCAGCACTTGGAGGGAGAAGGAAGGAAGTGGGGGTCCTCAGGTTGCTGTTTGCTCACCTACTACAGTGTGAGTGGAAACTTCAGCTATTCTGTTACTTAGCATCCAGGCATGTCACTTGGTTGGTCAGATATTTTCTTTACTCAATGACTCTTGTTTGTTGCAGCTGATATAAGGTTGTAGCATTGTTTCCTTGGAGATTGTCTCAAATTTGTCATCTGTTTTATTAATGTGCTTCCAAATCACTCTCTCAACCTTGAGAAAACACTGTGGGACCTGTGAACACTGAGCATTCTGCTGACTTGGTGCCCACTGCAGATCCACAGGGAGGGAACAGACTCCTGGTGGTACGGTCCCATCTTTTCTGTGGTCCGCTCACGTCTCTGTTCCCATCTCTCCAAGCTGGGAAGCATTATCAGGGACGGACAGAATTGTCTCTACCCACTTGCCTTAATATTCTGACATTCTCACAAGTATAGGAATTATATATTGGTTCTTAGAATCCTCTTTTCATTTGGTATGGAATATTCTTTTACATTGTAGTATATCTGGCAGGTATCTCTCAAGTCTTAGCAAATCCTTACCTTTTAGAGGCAAATGGATGTGACTAAGAGGGATTCATTAGAACGATTGGAGAGTGAGATCAGAGGAGACAAGCAAGGCAACTATTTTTAAGAAGGATAGTGTGGTTATTAATTTTAAGTGCTGCAGAGATAGCATATAGAATGAGAACAGAGCATAAGTAGGATTTAGGCAACAGGGAGGCCACTGAGGTAGGACAAATAGAGGAGGAAGTTCCAGTGCAATGCCCAGGGCAGGGGAGAGATTGCAAGAAGGTATTAAATACGTGGCGAATGTGAAATAAATGTGAGAAGAGTATGTGGCAGAGAGATGGTCAGTGACCCCTCTGGTCTTCAATTCCCCTTCCCATAAAATAAGTGCTAGACTAGGAATCTCCAAGGTACCTTCTGCTGTAAGGGGCCACCAAGGTGAAATAAGGGCTCATGCTCCTTGACGCAGACTAACCAGGAACTTCCCCATCAAATGTGTAGAAAGAACACCGACTATACGTTTTCTTGATGAAACATTGAAACGGACCCTAAACAAACCTTTAGATCTAACTTCCATTGCACAGGAAACATGGGGGGAGAGAGGACCGAGGCTGAGATACCAACAAGGAAACAGTAGGTTATGTCCAGAACGTGGAACATTTTACAGAATAACAAATCAATGGCACCAAAAAAAAGAGGAAAGGGGAGGTGAGGCTGACTCTTACCCCACCCCAGCCGAGTCCTCCGCGGCCACGGCAGACTGTTCCTGTCCGTGTTGGCAGGGTCCTCCAGGGTCACCTGGTGCTCTCTGCTTCTCTGTCTCGGGCCTTCTTCCTGTATCACAGGAGCTCACTCAGCCACTGAGCAGGGCAACTCAGAAGTAACACATGAGGCGTGAGAGTCAGGGGATAAAGACCCCACTTTCCTCAACTTTTGGTGGGACAACTGAGTTGCATGCTACACACTTCCTCAGAGTATCCCCTGAAGAATTTAAACCCAGTTACCCACAGTCATAACCTGCTCGTCAGTGCATCTTTTCTTGACCTTTTCTGTCTCACTTTTCTTGTTCTATCATTTTCGCTTCCTAGCACTACCTCCCAAATAAAATACCTGCACCCTGGTCCTTATCCTAAGGTCTACTTTTGGGGAAACCTAAACAAAGACAAGGGGACTGTTCAAAAATAAAAGAGGCTTAGGAGACAAAAACGCCCAAATACATCAGGTGGACATCAGTTAGATTGGACTTGAACAAACCAACTATAAAATGATATATTTATGGTAATCCAGGAATTTTGAATACAGACTTGGCATTTGATGATGTTAAGGATTTTTCTGTTAGTTTTGTTGGTTATAATAATACTATCATGTTTGTAGGAAAACGTCTTTATTTGGAGATGCATAAGGGTGAAACCCCTTATACATAGGACTCAGAAATCACCTGATATGATGTCAGAATTTATTTTTAAAAAGTACTTAAAAGAAACAAAAAAAAAGAAAGAAATTTTAAAAATGAACGAATGAAAGAGAGAAGCAAGATAAATGGAATAAATAAAGCAAGTGTGACAAAATGTTTACTATCAAATCTGGATGATAAGTATATGAACTATATTATATTCCTTATTTTGTGCATTTTCAAAATCTTTCACAATAAAAATTTTAATCCTTCTTTTAGAAGAGAAAAATTTTAATTCCCAGAAAATACTAAGTTTGATCGGAGGCAAAATTCCTCCAGGACGGCTGACTTTCAGAGACCTAAGTATAGAAAAGACTTTCGGACAACTCTTTCATACAAGACAAGAAACAAACAAAACACCCTCCTACTCCCTCTGCAAAATAACATCCACTAATTACTCAACTCCTGTATTCCCTGCCTGCAACCCTGCCAAGCGCCACGTGTCTCTCTCTGAAGTATCAGAAACCAAACAAACTCTCCTGAAATCAGCATATTCCACTGCAAGAGGCCAGCCACTGAGGAATCACATGAACAGCCCTCTGAGCACCAGACTGGGTTTTCAAATATTCTGGCCAAGAATAGTTCCAAGGGCAGAGCTCAGGCACGCCATGCAGCTCACATAAAGAAAATTCCATACGTTTTCCACGGGCTGATTCAAGATACCCACAGAAACAGACCAAGGCGTTGCCGAAGAATCAGTTCTCGAGACAGGAAGGAACCCCTGAAAAAGAAAGAGCTCTTGGTCTCCTGCAAGGTAAAATGTGTGCCTCAGATCTGCCAATGAAAGAGGATCACAAACATATGGTTAATGACTCATCCCAAATGGAAAAACAGAGTTTGTTATATTTTATGGCTATTTTACATGTCGAAGGTACATCTGTTGCTATTTATGCTGACATGTATGTAGAGATTGGCAGACTCAGTTCTCTGTAGGGATGTGCGAAATCCAAACCAAACCACAGAACTTTCTAACTTGGAGGCTGGCTCCTGGGATGGAAAACGGTTTCCTGATCCCTTGAAACACTGCCCGGTGGAGCAGGGTGACTGGGAGAGGCCACATCACAGGACTGCACAGTTGGATGAAGCAACAAAAAGTCCCACTTTGCACAGGGCCTCCAGAGGAACCAGAGCAAACACAGGAAACACACGAGAGGCATCGCAGAGCTCAGGGAACGTCTAATGGGCTTCTTGTTACCGAACGCCTTCTCTGGGTGACAGTTTCAGGCCAAATAGACCACGTCTCTTCTCACACAAACACGCCACTCGCCACCCAGGATCACACAAAAGCCTACTCGCTTCAGTTTGGGTAGTAACATTCTCCAGCAGGGCGGCCAGGTGCTCTGGCAGACATTTTTTTCCAGTTGGGTAATTGATAAGTTTGGGGACTTTTCCTCAGCTACGTACACTTGCACAGTCTGCTATTTTATAGACCGTTGGTCTTTATTTCTGTTCTGTTGCATGATTGTTTACCGTCTGAAGAGTGTGGGTCATGCCTGTTTAACCTAACCTCTGTCTTTCTCCCCCTTCCCCCCGCCCTCCCCTTCTTTGCGGGCGTCTAACGGAGGAGACACAGAAGTGAATAAGCAGCTGTATATACGCCACGGCTGAAAGAGAGAAGGGCTGGGAGAGTGTTATTGGCTGCATTGTGTCCTCACCCCTACCAGGTTCATATGTCGAAGTCCTAACCTCTGGTCCCTCACAATGTGATCGTATTTGGAGATAGGGATTTTTTTTTTCTTTTTCCTTTTCAGATTCTTTTCCGTCATAGTTTATTACAAGATACTGAATATACTTCCCTGTGCTCTACAGTAGGTCCTTGTTGTTTATCTATCTTATACATAGTAGTGTACATCTGCTAATCCCAAACTCCTTATTTATCCTCTCCCCACTTCCACTTGAGTAACCGTAAGTTTGTTTTCTATGTCTGTGATTCTGTTTCTGTTTTGTCAATAAGTTCATTTGAATCATTTTTTAGATGCCACATGTAAGTGATATCCTATGATATTTGTCTTTCTCTGTCTCACTTCTCTCAGTATGATAATCTCTAGGTCCACCCATGTTGCTGCAAATGACATTATTTCATTCTTTTTATGGCTGAGTAATATTCCATTGCATATATACACACCACATCTTCTTTATCCATTCATCTGTGGATGGACATTTAGGTTGCTTCCATGTCTTGGCTACTGTAAATAGTGCTGCTATAAACACTGGGGTGCATGTATCTTTTCAAATTAGAGTTTTCTCTGGATATATGCCCAGGAGTGGGATTGCTGGATCATATGGTAGCTCTATTTTTAATTTTTTTAAGGAACCTCCATACTGTTTTCCATAGTGGCTGCACCAATTTACATTTCCACCAACAGTGTAGGAGGGTTTCCTTTTCTCCACATCCTTGGATATTTGGTTTTAAAGAAGTGGTTAAGTTAAAATGAGGTCACATGGCTGGGCCCTAATCCAATATGATTGGTGTCCTATTAAGAAGAGGAAATTTGGACAAACAGGTACAGAGAAAGGAAAGGTCATGTGAGGACACAGGGAGAAGACGGTCATCTACAAGTCAAGCAGAGAGACCTCAGAAGAAAGCAATCCTGCTGACCCTTTCACCTCAGATTTCTAACCTCCAGAACTGTGAGAAAGTAGATTTGTGTTGTGTCAGCCCTCCAGACTGTGGTACTTTGTTTTGGCAGCCCGAACAAATGAATACAGAGAGTCAATCAGATAAAGTGCCATGAGAATCCAGCAGTGGACGAGAAGGCTGTAGTTTAGTGGGATCAATAAACACCATCTGGAAGAGGGAGAATATTAACTATATCTGAGAAATGGGTAGAATCTACTCCTGCTCTAGGGGCAAGGCTGAAAAAACAGAATCAGGAGCTCAACTTGCTTACACAGACCTGCCCAAGGCCTCAAACCCGGTCCCCACCAAGTCCCCTGGCATCATCCATGGAGATGTGTGCTCCACTCTTGCGGCTACGGCGCCTTCACAGCAGTACACACAGTGCTTGCTGTCTGATCCTTTCCAACAGTTAACTCTACTTTCGAGTCAGTAAACTCACGTGAGAATTAAAGTGCTTGTTAACCCCTAGTTCGTCTGTGGGTTATTACCACTTAACATTGGCTGAGAGCCAGTGGGGAGGTGGCAATCACAAAAACTCATCTACCCCATGATAGGGGTCTCCAAAGACGCAAACTCAGTATGAAAAATGGAAACTTAATAGACTATAGTAGAGTATCAGGGACACCTCTTCAGTTAACTCACTCACTACTTGTTTCTAATCACTCGTTGTGCAATGACCGCTGTTGAGTGTTGTATTACCCCCACATTGAATTAACCTCCGGTGCCTCTGACTATTGTCTGAAGTATTCTCAACGAAATCCACTCCTTCAAAATCTGCATTATGAAAGCCCAAGAACGTATTACTGACAGTCATGGAAAATGTATTTAACATTCTTATAAATATTATAACTCCTTTTCTGGCAGTGGGCAAAGTTACTCCTTCTGCACTGATTCAAGCGAGAGAAGCTCAGGGTGTTGGGCTCTTGAGAGGGTTCAACAGTGTCAGAAGGCAGGTTTAGTCTCTGGCCTCTCCTCTTGATTTAAACCTTCAACTTCAGAAAGAAGATTGCAAGTGTCATTCAGCCACAGTCGTCATAAAACACCCCAGGTGTGGCAGGCTCGTTTCTGAATGTTAGGGAGATGTGACAAGAGACATTTTGGGTCATTAATGAAAAACTTTGAGTCCCAGCAGCACTAGATAGATATTGGTTGGAATGTACATGTATTTGCTATAATGAAGGCCAAGGACCAAGCCATCTCCTTTTAAGGACCCCAAAACTTTAAAAATCTTAGCTGCAAAGCTTCCTGTGTTAGATCCAGCTTCCTCCCATTATAATAGCTATGCACCCCCATTCTTGATGAAAAGGGACACTGGGACAATTATCCCAATGACTCAGGCCATGAATTTTTTGTCTGAAAGTATCAAACAGTATGAGAAAGGGGAAAGATTCCACTTTGGGGAAGTCAAGAAATTTCATTTCTAGACCTGTGTGTGTGTGTGTGTGTGTGTGTGTGTGTGTGTGTGTGTGTGTGTGTGTGAGTGTGTGTGTTGGAAAAGGGGGCAAGGAGGATTATCCAGGGATTAAAGGCTTTGGGATCACACCTGGGTTTGGGTTTGTCCCTGTGTGGTAGGGAAAATAATGTCCCCCACACACACACCCACACAAAGACAAACACATCCTAATTTCTAGAACCTATGAATATATTATTACCTTACAGAGCAAAAGGAACTTTGCAGATGTGATTAAGTTAAAAATCTGGAGATGGAGAGATTATCTGGGTGGGTCCTATCTAATCATAAGGGCCCTCATAAGGGCAAGAGAGGGCAGGAACGTCAGAGTCAGATATGCAATGATGGAAGCAGAGGTCAGAGAGAGATGAGAGTTGTGAAGAGGTCGTGCTGCTAGCTTTGAAGATGCAGGAAGGTGCCAGGAACCAAGGAAGGTAGGCAGCCTCCAGAAGCTGGAATAGTCAAGGAAGTAAATTCTCCCCTAGGGTCTCCAGGAGGATCCAGCCCTGCCAACCCACTGTAGGCTTCTGACCTTCCTGTACTGTAAGGCAATGTCCTTGTGTTGTTCTAAGACATGAGGTTTGTGGTCATCTGTTACAGCAGCAATGGGGAATGAGCGCACCTGCTTCAGCACTTAATAGGAGTAACGTACTCTTGGGCATGTTCCTTCATGAGATGGAGCCTCAGTTTGTGCATCTATAAAAGGTAGTGATAATAATACACATTTTACAGGGTTGTACAGTGAGGACTGCACGAGGCCATGCAATGTGAAATACCCAGTCAGGGTCTGTGGAATTATTACCGTCTCTACCTCAGATGTTGTATTGTCAACCACGTCCTCAACAACTGTATTTCCGTATCTTTACTTGTCCAGTATGACTCTAGGCCTCTCTTAGCCAGCTCGGACTGCTATAACAAAATACTGTAGACTGGGTGGCTTAAACAACAGAAATGAATTTCTCATGGTTCTGGAGGCTGGCAGTCCTAGATCAGGGTTCCAGATGATGGGCTTCCAGCCAGGGCCCTGTTCCTGGATGGCTGTGTCCTCATATGGGAGAGAGAATAAACTCTAAGGCCCTACCTCCCAATACCATCCCACTGGGGGCTTAGGGTTTCAACATATGAATTTTGGGGAGGACACTAACATGCAGTCCACAGCAAGGTTATAACTACTTCTCAGGGTGGTTGTGAAGATCAGATGAATGAATAATGTAAACCAGAGTGTTTAGGGAAGATTCAGTTAAGTAAGAGTGGTTTCTTCGGCTTTTGCTTGGATAATACCCAGGGATGCTTCACTTCCCTGTCACTTATGGACAAAGCCTGGTGTCCCTTCCCACCCTTGCCCGGATGGCATGTAACACCCTCTACTATAGTCATGAGCTTATGAGTCTCCCTCCCTCACGATCCATGAGATGAGCCCCTGGGGGCAGAGCCCTGCCTACTTCATGTTCGTACCTCCAGAACCTCACTGTAGATGTTTGCTAGAGTTATAGAAGCCCCATAAACCTTCCTGTACCCTGTCACACTCAGTCCCAGGCCCCCTTTTTGCTACTGCTGTATGGCCGAGACTATTTTGCTGTAAACCAGTAGCTTTCAATCCTGGTACACATTAAGATCACCAGGGGAGCTTTTTAAAATTTACTGGTGCCCAAGCTCCACCCTGGACCAATTAAAAGAGTTCTCTCGGGGTGGGGCTTGGACATCCATAATTTTTTAAAAGTTCCCCAGGTGATTCCAATGTACAGGCAGGGTTGAGAAGCCATCGGACCCTCAGCAAGTCACATCCAAACTCTAACTGAACTCAGAGCTCAACATCAGAAGTGAGAGATCATTTGTCTATTCTGCTCACCAAATCAGAAACAGCCCTCCTTCTTAAAGACACAGATTCCAACTCTCCTGTTGACAAAGGTGAATGACAGAACTGTACAAACAAGACCAATGGATGTTCTGTAATCAGGGTGAAGGAATAACATCCCCCGTATCTTCCAGTTGGTTAGAATGGTGGTCTGGGACTACAAGTACGCTTCACAGATCAGAGGACTGTAAGCACACACTTGAACAAATGATTACAGATCATGGTGAGAATGCTATTAAGTCTATGTTTTCATTTTGCTTAGAGAAATATTCATCTCTGTTTCCGAATATGACCATGGTTGGCCCTGTCTGCCATGATGTACGCTAACCAGCAGTCTCCTGCGAGACCACTATGGCCCCAGCACCACTACAGCCCCAGCCGGAGATGAGGGCGCACAGAGAAGTCGCAGAAACCAGGTGAGTTGACAGAGACCACACAGGAAGTTGCCCTGGGCCCAGCAGGGTTAGTTCTTCTTTACCACCCCCAGGCTGGGCTGAAACAAATCAAACCACACCTTTCTTTTCTTTTAAGATGCAATTTCATTTAAAAGCACCTTTTGGTAGTTCTGTTTTGGTGTGACATATTGACACAACTATCAAAATGAAAGTTTCTGACTTTCATTAATATCAGAACTGAGACACTTCTGTGAATTTCAAGAAACATGTGCACAAGTATTGGAGAAAAAAGTTGTGATATGGAAGCTGAAAGGGTTCATGACAATTTCCATTTTTATTTCCTAGTCTACTGAAATTTGACCAGTGTTCTAGAACAAAGTCTAGTATTAAAAGCTCAAAAGCTAACTACAGTTTTTGGAATAAACTTCACCATAGCTAGACATTCATTCACTATACTTAGAGTGAGTTTTTGTAGGGGGCTTTAAAAATCCATTAAAACAATGTGTTTAAGTGCTACTGTATGTAACTGTAAAAGAAGTTTAAAGTAAAACTCTAATAACCTCAAGAAAATGCTCAGCCTTTAATACCAGGTCATTGAATGATAGCCCCAAGATTGTCATCTCTCCTGATATATGGCTCTTTTCTGGCTGTTAGAGGGATATTTATGATCCCCATTACATACATATGAGTAAATGATACAGATGGCTTGAATGCCAATTAATACACATGAAAATAACCAATAATATATCTTCTTTTCATAAATGACAATAATTTGACATTCTTGAAATAATTTCTTCCAGTTTTTCAAATTATGTTAATTATGCTTCCTCTTTTGCTTCCTCTTTTATTTATCTGTGTGGCTTAGTACCCATACACACATTTACAAACTCACACACAAAGGCAATTACTATCACGTAAATTTATTTGAAAACAAAATCACCTATAGATGTGGACATATAAAGACTCACATGTGTTCTCTCTAATTATGCCAGTCCATAGTTTTCTTTACCTTTTAAGATAAATATTTAAAAAGAAGCATGTTTTTTTCCTATTGTATTCCATTTCTGTAATAAAACTTTTCCCCCAGAAGTTTGGTAATAGGAAGAAAAACATTCTGTATTTTGATATTCCAAATCATGGCTTATATAAGTTGTAAAACAATTAGTACAGGTCAAATAACAGGAAACATTTTAAATGTTTCTGATGCATTTCATTTTGTAAAATATGTTTGTGCATTTATTCCTTAAACAATCTGCACCTTTTGTATATTTTTCTTTACACTTTTAAGGTATAATTTATACATAATAAAATACACATACAGGAAGTGTGCCATTTTGTGAGTTTTGATGAATGCATACAGCTGTGTAACAAACACTGCAATTAAAACACAGCACATTTCCATTGTTCCACTAAGCTTCCTCATGCCCCTTTGTAATTAACCTCCCCAACCCCGATCTCTAGATGCAACCAGTGTTCTAATTTCTATCACTAAAACTAATTTTTGCCTATTCTATAACTTCACATAAAGCGAATCAGGTTGCATGTGCTCTTTTAATCTGGCTTCCTTCGCTCAGCCTAATGTTATAATGGTTTGCGATTCATCTGTGTTACATGTATTGGTTGTTTGTTCCTTTTTATTCCTGAGTGTTATTTCATTCCATTAACCTGTTGATGGACATTTGGGTTGTTTCCAATTTGGGGCCATTATAAATAAAACTGCTATGAAAATTCTTGTACAAATCTTTTGGAGGACAGACGTTAATATCTAAGCATTACATATCTAACTGACATACTTTATATGGAGGAATCAAATCAAGATATTTATGTCTCCCAACCACAAACCCCAGTGCATACCAGGATCTAAAGGAGATAGATAGACACATTATTATGCGGTGGGCTGCTGGCCAAAGTAATGTCCTAGCTCCTCCAGGACTACCTATATCCCTTACTTAGCATCCTTAGTAGAAACAGAATTGACTTAGCTTTCCTGCTGCCTGGTATGGTGCCCAGTACCTAGAAAAAACTCAGTGAATTCTTATTGAATTTAAATGATAGATGAATGAATGAATGAATGATTCCTGAAGTTCCATATAAATGAGTACAACTTCAGAGAGGATCATTGCCACTGTGATAAAATCTAGAATGAAGCTTTTCTTTCTCTCGCCCAGATAAACATGGTTCTGCCCTCCAAAATTCAGTAAAGAATAAAAAACTTTGAACATACCATAGCAATAAAAATCCAAGAATATAATACTGGGGTGAGTTGATTGAATGCCTTCTCCTGATGCTGTTTTAAAATCCCAGGAAAGACCTAGATATCTCACCAAAGCTGACCTAGAAGGTGGTTAGGAGTTAGTCAACATTGCCTCCTCTGGGGGAGCTATAAAAACAAAAGGTCTTCTTGAAAATACACAGATACCCTCCAAGATCACCTAATGGCAGGAGGCCATTCTTTTTTTCTATTCTTTACGTTTCCTTCCAAATGAAGGACACATACACTCCTGGCCTCTTTCCACCCTGTCCCCCACCCTTCCGCTGGTACGAGGGTGGAATCAATGATCTGGGAATGAGTTGGGAAGATGAAACAGGGCATATTTCCCAGACTTTTCCTCTCTTCCTGTTCTTGAGAGCGAGTCGTCCATAGGAAGCAAATATTTGCCCTGCTTCTCCTTGCCCCACGTTTTACAGGGCAGCCTCCCATGTGTAGGGGATAGTGGTGATCCAACCAACACGATCCATTCCAAAATCTGTCTAATTCTGGGTCTCTCTATTACACAGCCTTCTTCCCTGAAGGTATAAACCATATTCCCCAAAATCAGAGTAGAAAGGTAATATTTTGGTCTCCTGTCATACTTTTAACCTTATTTCTCAAGCTGTTTCAAACTCAGGTGGGGAAGAGGGTTTTATTTGCTTGGCATCTTCGTACCCTATTGAATCTTGAAACTATTTCTTGCCCCCATCCTTACATGGCCTTAGAAACGTATCTGATACATTTGTTTTTTGATCTTGAAGGACTCATTGAATTATTCCAAAAGCATTTTGTCGCCTAAATATATAAAGTAGTAGCTGCATCACATGGTAGAAAAGCTGAAAATTAAATAGTTCCAGAGATTTATGGCCCAGATTAAATACTGCCCCTATTGTCACCCCACAAACAGAACAGAGGATCCAAGTGTAATCTGTTTTACAGATTAAAAAAGTCGAAGACACAGGCAAGATTATTCAGTGAGTCTCTGGCAGAGAGAAGTTGGACTGTCCTACACTTTACAGCTCATGATGATGGCGCATCCTCACAAATATATTTATACAGGGACCTTGGGTAGAGAAGCAACTCAAAAGTGAATTCACACTCTCCCAGAGAAAGCTTGAAATTAGCCCCAGTTTTCCAGATCTGGAAGGTCAGCTTAGTCGGGCCAAGACCTAAGCTTAAAAACCATTTCTGTGCTCATTTAGAGAGTGAGACTGTGAAATGGCTCATCCATTTAGGGGATCTTCCTAGAACATTTTCAGCTAATGATGTTGCTAAGTGAATCTGAGAAAAGGGATAGGGGATGGACTGAGCTCCCCTCTTCCCATGTGGTCACTCACACATCATTTCCACATTCCTATCCATGGTGCTACTTTCCATAATGTTAGCTCTGGAACGATGCCTTCACCCCAAGGCAAGGCCTTTGAAATTGTTGGGGGTCACGGACTGGCTCTGGCCAGCAGTCATTTTCTTGTCACAGTCTGGCACATCCTTAGGTTGTAGAATCTCTCTAATGCTGGACACTTACTAATAGCTTTAAAGTGATTCCAGACTGATGTGCACAGAGGCTCCACGATGCCTCTCCAAGCACCAACAGGAGCTTGGAGGTGAGTCACAGTCTCAAATGCTGCCACCCTATCAATCCTGGTGTCAACCTTTCTAGACTAAACCCCACATGCTGCCATGATCCTTTTAATTCCTCTTACCAGAAGGAGTACATTTTTGAATTCCTTCATTTTCAGTGAATTGGATCTCAGCATCCCCAGCCAAGCATCCCCACAACTTTCTTGGATACTCTAAATAAGACAAATTCCAAGCAAAAAGAGAACTTTGACATTAAAAAGCATGGGAACAACTAGCCACATTGGTTTTGATCTCTAATTGAGGTAAGGTGAAGTGGCGATGTTTGTGGTTTTGTTTTTTTTTTTTTAACCTCCCTCTTTTTCCTTCACACTCCATCACAAGAGCTGCCCACCCAGGTCAGGCAAACACGTTCAGTCATCTCTGATCCTTTCTCATTTCCACCTAACGAGCTCTGCTTTGTGACTGCAATCCTCTGCTTGTACACACATTTATTCCTCTGCACTGGCTCCCGAAGAGTAGCCCATGTGTGTTAAAACTGCAAAATGGAGCTCATAATGATTTTGCTGCTGCCTTATCCATACGTCTAGCTGCAGGCAAGGCATTGAAAACCAATGAAATCAGGCAACTTTCCTCAACACAGAAATTAAGATGTCGGAATGTTAACAGAGACCCACAGACAGGAGAACAAGAGCACTTGTTCATTGTTGGGAAGAGAACACTGCCTTTCTGCTTCTTTGGTAAATAAAAGCTGTGCGTCTGCCAGGAAGTGATAGCTTAGGACATTGTGAGTGTACAGTCAAGCTCCATCTACCAGCACATTCTTTAACCCAGAGCTTGCAAGGAAATTTCCAGTGTTCCTCCTTCTTTATCATGTTCACAGCCTCTTTAGCACTGACTGCCCTTTTGCTTTTCTGGTGCTGTTTACAAGCTGAAAACACTTCCAGAAGCCAAATCCCCAACTTTCAAGAAAGGTGCAAAATGCTGTTTCTTGCTTGAGGCTCTCTTTCAACTGGCTTTCTCTTTGAGGAATAATAATGACTCCCTTCAAGAAGGCTCTGGCAGAGAGGGTGATGAAGAGAGGTAGATCCTTCTCTCTCACAGAGGAAATTGAAATTAGCCTAATTAGATTTTCTGAGCGCTTAGATACCACGGTGATAGACGCCATCTAAATACATAGACAGATCGGAGGAGAGCACAGATGTTGTGTGAGACCACTGATTTAGTTCCAAGTCAATACTCTTAATTAACTGCAAACTGTTTAAATATATAACATTCCTGACATGAAGCCAGTAGCACCTATATAGAACTCTTCATGTCAGTATCTTAAAGCAGAAAGCAAATTAGGGATCACATCCAAAAGTACAAAACTGTAATAATAATTTCTTCTATTTAATGTAGATACACTGCTTCTAAACCCAGGTCCCCTAATGGTATTACACGCTTGGTAGATAATCAGCTCTGTCCAAAATAGGAATGCAGCCATCAATGAGGTGAAAAACAAATAACAAGAAATTTTAAAAACCAAACAGCTTCAATCTAAAAGACACCAGCTATCCATATAGAGGGAAGTTTTTGGGGTTTTTTGTTTGTTTAGTGTTCACCTGACCTAAGTAAAATGCATCTGATTCCTAAGTTGGTTGGTGCCTAGATGTTGTGGTCTTGGTTGTAGGCCGAACTCCTGGAGATTAGAGGGGGGCTTACTTCTCACTCAAGGAAATGACAGTATTTAGAGTCTGAGCATTAAAGTAAGCCTTAAGCGAGAAGCAAAACGACCCTGAGAATCTCCAAGGCCACTGGCAATACTCACAGGTGACATATTCCTTTCTCTAGAAGTTGAAACAAAGTGATTCGCTTATAGTTTATTCTCTTATTGGTTTATTTCCTTTTTCTCTTAATGAATTATCTTATTCTCTACAAGAAAACTTCCCTTAATAAATATAGTACCCACATTTGTTGTTCTAGACTGTAAATAGTCTGTTTAAAAAAAAAAAAGAGGTCTGGGCTTCCCTGGTGGCGCAGTGGTTGAGAGTCCGCCTGCCAATGCAGGCGATGCGGGTTCGTGCCCCGGTCCGGGAAGATCCCACATGCCGCGGAGCGGCTGAGCCCGTGAGTCATGGCCGTTGAGCCTGCGCGTCCGGAGCCTGTGCTCTGCAACAGGAGAGGCCACAACGGTGAGAGGCCCCGCGTACCGCAAAAAAAAAAAAAAAAAATGTCTATTTCCTCAAGGGACAGACCCTGTGACTGGGACTATGAGAAGTTAAATAAAAGCAGCAAATATTTGTGAATGCACAAATGAGGGATTCATTGTATGATTATGGTAGAAGTCTGAATTTTTATTTAACCATGTAGCAAATATTTATTAAGCATTTATTCTGTGTTAAATCCTGGACAGACAAAAATAAACAAAGGATTTACCTGCCCTCATGGAGTTCACAGTACCATAAGGAAGATAAAGACTAAAGACATAAACACAGGCATTACTAGTAATGATGGTGGAGGAAGGTGGCTATGTGAACCCTCCCATAGATAACAATTATAAAATCTGTACCCAATACAAAAAACAATTATTTATAGGAATAGGAAAACATCCAAGGGAAGACAGAAGCCAGAGGAAAGTTTGCTTTTAAAAAACTGCAGCTAGGGGAATTCCCTGGTGGTCCAGTGGTTAAGAATCTGCCTTCCAATGCAGGGGACACAGGTTCGATCCCTGGTCGGGGAACTAAGATCCCATATGCTGCGGGGCAACTAAGCCCACATGCTGCAACTACTGAGCCTGTGTGCTCTGGAGCCCGTGCACCACAACTAGAGAGAAGCCCACGTGCCACAATGAAAGATCCAAACTAAGACCTGATGCAGCCAAAAAAAAAAAAAAACTGGAGCTAGAAGAAGGAAGAATTGGGAGTTTATAGTTATCTTGCCTGAAGATGTTCCCTGACTGGCTAGGGTGATGGAAAACATCAGGCACCTTACAGGCTCAAGATACCAGAGAACAGAGCACAGGGGAAATCCGTAAGCAAGAGAATGGCAAAAGGATTGAAGCTAAAAAATCTGAGCATAAATTTTGCCCAATCACTGGTTGCTCACTAAAGTATGCATCTATGGGGGAGAATCTGATAGAGCCATCAAAAAAGCAAGCAGTGGCCAGAAAGGAATCTAGCCTTAAAAGATAGAGCTGTTTTGGGTGAATTCTCTGGATTTACCAAGAGTCAATTTAAATATTCAGCAGCTGGAAGTCAGAAGAACTGAATGGAATTATTAACAACTACACAGCACAGGCAACACAAAGTTTTCAGTTTGACTCCAAGCAAATTAACTGCCTAATAAAACAACAATAACAATAACAAAAGTACTCTAAATAATATGACCAAACCCAGAGTCATAACATTGTATTTTCTACAATGTCCACTTTTCAAACAAAAATTACTAAACATGCTAAGAAACATAAAAATATGACCCATACTCAGGAAAAACAAAGAAGTCAATAAAAACCAACTCTAATTGGGTCCAGATGTTGGCCCAATTAGACTTCAAATCAGCTATTATAAATGTTCAAATAATTCAAGAAAAATGGTCTTAATGAATGAGCAGTTAGAAAATCTCGACTGAGAAATGACAACGATAAAAAATTGAAATTCCAGAGCTCAAAAGCACAATAACTGAAATAAAAAATTCACTAGATGGGCTTAAAGGCAGATTGCAGTGTCAGGAGAAAGAATCAATGAGTTTAAAAAGAGATTAATAGGAATTATCCAATCTGAAGAATAAAGAGAAAAAGGATTGAAGAATAATGAACAGGGCATCAGAGATGTATGGGACACCATCAAGAGATACAGCATAGAAACTGGAATGATTTCAAATTGGAATGATAGAAATGGAGAGGCAAGAAAGGACAAGGACAAGTTTTTAAAGAAATAATGACCTAAAGCATCCCAAATTTGTGGAAAACATTAACTTATAACTCCAGGAAACTCAGCAAACCCCAGGAATGATAAACCATTATAGTCAAAGTGCTGAAAGTCAAAGGTAAACAGAAAATTTTTAAAGCAGCCAGAGAAAGATGACATGTTACATATAGTAGAATAAGAATGTGATTACTGACTGACTTCACATTAAAAATAATGGAAGCGGGCTTCCCTGGTGGTGCAGTGGTTGAGAGTCCGCCTGCTGATGCAGGGGACATGGGTTCGTGCCCCAGCCTGGGAAGATCCCACACGCCGCAGAGCAGCTGGACCCGTGAGCCATGGCCGCTGGACCTGCGCGTCCAGAGCCTGTGCTCCGCAACGGGAGAGGCCACAGCAGTGAGAGGCCCGCGTACCGCGAAAAAAAAAAAAACAAAAAACATAATGGAAGCCATACAAAATTAGAATGGCATATTTCAGCTGCTGGAGAGAGAAAAAAACTGAAAACCAAGACTTATGTATCCAAAGAATTTATCCTTCATAAATGAGAGAGAAATTAAGGCATAGCCAGACAAATGAAACTAAGATAATTCATTACCAGCAGAATTGTACTATTAGAAACACTAAAGGAAGTTTTTGAGGCTGAAGGTAAATGACATCAGATGGCTACTCAGATTTGCAGGAAGAAATAATGAGCACCAGAAACACTAACGCTAAGGGTGGTGGGAAGGCCAGGGAAATGAAAATATACTGTTACAAGATTACTATGCTTTACTTGAAGTAATTGAACATGAACTCTAAATAAATTGGGATAAGTTAAAGATGTATGTATTGTATTAACCTCTAGTACAACCATTATAAAAATGCATGCATTGGCTCGATAGTAAAAAGCCAACAGAGGAACTAAGACAAAATATTAGAAAATATTTAATGAACACAAAAAAGGTAAGAGAGGAGGAACAAACAAAAAAAAACCCAGATGATCTGAAACAAAGAAAATAAATAGCAAAATGGCAGACGTAAAGTCAACTATTTCAATAACTGCACCAAATTTATATTGATTAAATATTCTAATGAAAAAGCATGATTTTCAGATTGAATATAAAAAGCAACCATTTATATACTGTTTATAAAAGATACTCTTTAAATACATAGCAACAAATAGGTTAACTGTAAATGGATTGAAAATAATATAGCATGCTAACATTCAGCACAAGAAAATGGGAGCAGCTATATTAACAGGAGACAAAATAGACTTCAAGATAAGGTATCTTGCTGGAGATAAAGAGAGAAACATCATAATGGCAAAAACGTTAAGAAATATAGCAATTTACAATTATACATATTTATGCATATAATTACAGAGTTTCAACATAATCAAGTAAAACTTGGCAGAGAAATAAACAGACCCACAATCAGGAAGACTTTAACATACCTCTCAGTAATTGATAGACTAGCTAGACAGAAAATAATAATAATAATAATAATAACTGAGGAGCTAGAAGAGCTAAATGAAACTATCAACCACTTTTGCTCATTGTGATTTACAGAACACTATACCCAAGAAATGCAGAATATATATTCTTTTAAACTCATATAGCAGGTTCACAAATGTAGAGGATATGCTGACTGAAACAAGTCTTAATATACTTCAAAAGACTGCAATCTTACAGAGTGCATTTTCTGGCTACAATGAAATTTAATTATAACTCAACAAAAAAGTTTCAAGAAAACTCCAAATATTTGATATTAAATAATTTACTTCTAAATAATCCATGGGGCAAAGTAGAAATCATGAGGAAACTTTAAAAAGTATTTCAAACTATGTAATGAGAACAACATATCAAAATTTGCAGAATGCAGCAAAAATGCTGCTTAGAGGAAAGTTTATAGTTTCAAAAGCTTATAGTAGAAAAGAAGAAAAGTGTAAAATCAACAGCTGAGGCTTCCATTTTAGGAAGCTAAAGAAGGAAGAGCAAATTATATGCAAAGTAATTAGAAGAAAGGAATAATAAAGATTAGAGTGAAAAAAAACAAAGAACTAGAAACAACTGAGAAAACAAAGAAAACAAAAAGCTAGTTTTTTGAAGGAATCAATAAAATTAATAATATTCTAGACAGACTGATCAAGAAAAAAAATGAGAGAGGACAAATTATTAATATCAGTAGCAAAAGAAGAGATACCACTATAGGTCCTACAAACATTAAAATAATAATAAAGAAATATCATGAACAATTTTATACCAATAATTTCAATAATGTAGATTCAATGGGCAAATTCCTTGAAAGACACAAATTTCCAGAATAAAGAAAAGAAGTAGAAAAATCTGAATCTATGTCTAGAAAACAATTTTTTAAATTAATTATAAAAATCTTCCCACAAGGAAAGTTCCAGGTTCAGATGGCTTAACTGGTGAATTCTATCATATATTTGAGGATGAAATAATACAACTCTTTATATAAACGCTTTCAAAAATTACTTTCCAACTCATTTTTTTGGCCAAGATCACTCCAGTACTAAAACCAGGCTGGAAACTGTTAAAAGAAAAATAAACTACAAATCAATATCCATCAAAAATATAGATACAGAAAATCCTTAACAAAATGTACCAAGTCAAATACAACAAAATATAAAAAGAGAATACCTCTTGGGCAAATGGAATTTAAAGCCTGGCTTAACATTCAATATTCAATTAATATAATTCATATATTAAAATAATAAAGGCAAAAAAAATGACCATCTCAATAGATTCACAAAAGCATTTGACAAAACTATAGGAGAAAACTTAATAATAGGAGAATGTAATGAGAACATGTAATGTAATGAGAATGTAACGAATATAATGAATGTAACAGGCAAAACCTTCCTCACGCTGTTAAAAAATCTATAAAAAACCCACAGATAACATTATCATCATCATAATAAATGGTAAAAAATTGAATCAGTAAAAGCAGGGGGATGTTTACTCTCACTGTTTCAATTTAGCATTGTACTTGAGCTTCTAGACATTGCAATAATGAATGAAAAGATCTAAAAGTGATTGTAACATTTTCTATTCCCATCAACAGCATATGAGGTTTTCAACTGTTTCACATCTTCACCAAAACTTGTTATTGCAGATCTTTTTCATTCTAGCCATTCTAAAGGTTGTATAGTGGCATCTCATTGTGCTAACTAGTAATTTTGAGCATCTTTTCATGTGCTAATTAGCCATATATACGTGGAGGAAATATGTCTTTACTAGATGATTCTGTGATCATGCACATAGAAAATTCTAAAGAGTTTACCAAAAAAAAGTTACTAGGTCCAATAAATGAATTTTTCAAGGTCAATATACAACACCAATTGCATCTGTATATGCTAGCAGTGAATAACTGGAAAATGAAATAAAAATGACAATTCCATTTTACCATAGCATCCAAAACATAAAATAATTAGGAATAAACATAACAAAATATATGCAGAGCTCTTATATCTTTTTATTTCTTGAATTCCCGTAAGCATTTTCACATATTAATTACAGTAATTTGTTGCAGTGAATTGTTTATTTGTAATAATTCTGGGGCAAAAACTGTGTCTCATCATCATCTTACCACCAGTGCCTAGCATGGAGCCCAACTAAATCAATTAATAAACATCTATGCATATATTAGCCTAAACACACAACATACATACATGGATGAAAGTTTTGAAAATGGAAAACGTACAGAATATGTCATCCATGGTCCCTTCACTGTCAATATTTTAGATTGTTTCCTTCCAACCTTTTTTTCCCCATAGGCAGAGTTTTAGACTTAATGCGTTATTCATAAAATAGCATTTGTTTGTAAGTAATAATAATGGTCAAAGTTCTACCTTATTCATGTTGAAACTTCCTCTAGTTACAATCTGCTGTTCTGATTCACTGAAACAAAGTAAAATGTGGTCACCTACCAAAAACTTAAAGGAGGCTGCCCCCATCATAAAAGCGGCCAATTGATGTTTTAACGCAATCATTGGGCTGGCTCTCTCACCTCAGCCCTGCCCCACATTCACATGTGTTGTATTAACTATGAGAGGGTTTGATCCAGGTGCTCTTTTGTAAGATTCTGGCATAACTACTTTTTCAACTCATTCATACAAGAGTGTGTTAAAAACCAGGAAACAGCAGATGGAGTGTATGCCCATTAGAGGAAAATTCGGGCCATGATATGAATATCTCCAATCTACCAGATGGAAACTGCCCTGGAAAACAATGGCGTCCCAAAAAAGTACCTAAATACTAAGTAAAATGAGTTCCTGCCCCAATTCCTTGTGCTTCAAGAAACAATTTAGGTCACAGTAGAAACATGAGGTTCAAAAACAATAAATTCTGTACACTGAGGAAAATAAGATTCAAACAGGGAAGCACTTTTCCAGATAGACCAATACAAGTGCTTGTCAGCCACAATAAAAACGCGCTGATAACAGTATCAAACATCTGAGAAATGTCCAAAAGCAGTAACAAAAGAAATAAAACTCTGGTCATTATACACAACAGACCAATGGGATCGTTGTCATGGAGCCGCAAACAGAATAAAAGCTAGAGCGACTGAAATTTCCTATATAAACTCAGAGATGCATGGGCCACAGACAAATACTCACTAGCCTCTGTAAGGAGCAATCCTCCATAAGCTATTTCCTTGAAAATTAGATACCGTGGTTCTAAACTCTGTGCCTTCACTTCGAACAGGATAGAGATAAGCCAGGGGAAGACCAAAGGCAGAAGGGTGAGAGAGAATCAAAAACTTGCCCAACAACCAACAACCCTTTGCAAAACTCAGTCTTCCAGACACCTGAGGGGAATGGGCTGGCTGGGCAGAAATAACCTCCAGGTGACACTGGATGCAGGGAGAAATCAGACAGGAAAGGAAAGGAAGTACTAGTTGAATGAAAGGGGCCCACCGATATGAGAGAGAAGTGAGTCTTCTGGAAACCAAGGAACTTGGCCAGCCATGCACCAGGGTTTTCCTCCGCCTCCTCACAGCCTCCCCTGGTGGCCTTGAATGTTCTCCCTCATTTACACTCTCCTGGAATTAAAGGTGTTATTCTTCGTCTCCCCACCAGCAGAGCAGTTTGTTGCAGCAGACTGTTTACCTGTGATGATTCTAGGGAAAAGACTACTTTGTGTGCATTGCCTGGCGTCAGTGCCCTGCGCAGAGCCCGGCTAAGTGAATTGACAAATACACACGCAGACCTTACCCAAAACTTCCTGAGAACCGCGTCTTTTATCTCTTGTTCTCTAGAGCTTAGTGAGATGCCTGGCACAGAGCAATCACTCAGTACCTTCTAAATGAAACCAAACTTCGATTCATGCTAAGGCCAACTTTAAACACAGCACATGACACTATCTTGATTTGACAAAATAGGCCATCACCAGAATGAAAAATCACACTCTACACTGTTCCTTGGGCAAGGTCATCTCTCAGGATCTTAGAAAATTAGAATATCTTTTCAGAATGAAGGCAGCTAGATTCAGTCTTAGTGGTACACCTCCGGACTCAGTGTCACCATTATCCTGCTCAAAAGGGCCTGCTCCTGGGGCTTCCCTGGTGGCGCAGTGGTTGAGAGTCCGCCTGCCGATGCAGCGGACACGGGTTCGTGCCCCGGTCCGGGAGGATCCCACATGCCGCGGAGCGGCTGGGCCCGTGAGCCATGGCCGCTGAGCCTGC
>NC_041232.1:38917732-38956964 GCF_002837175.3 Physeter macrocephalus
GTCCGGAGCCTGTGCTCCGCAACGGGAGAGGCCACAACAGTGAGAGGCCCGCGTACCGCAAAAAAAAAAAAAAAAAAAAAAAGGGCCTCCTCGTGACCCAACACTCACCCTGTTAGACAAACATAAGACATCTCCTGAGTCAATCTGGAAGCAGCCACCATCGGGGGCAGACCTCAAGAAAGGCTGGGTTGCAACATGTCCTAACAACAGAAGCTGTCCTTGATTTCACATTCTCTCCAACCACGAAAGGAGAATTAGAGTTTTTCACTATAGCTGACTCCAAAGAAGAGAGACCTATTAGAATAGGAAAGAAAGTTAGTGAATAATTTCAGAACAAGAAAAGAACAGGAAAGTAGGTGATCCGCCCCACATAAATCTTTATAAGAGAAGAGTACAAAGTGCTGAAAAGACTTCAGGTGTGAAATAGATGCTTTCCAGTAGAAAATGGGGCTCCAAGCACAGAGGCTTGAGCAAGTGGAAAAGAGTGGAATTTTCAATATAAGAGACTTGGGTCAGCTCTGAAGGGCTGGTTCCTCAGCCTTGGAGATGGTTGAAGACTCAAGAGGTAATGACAGATCTCACCTCAGTTCCACCTTCCAATGTCAGCAGACCTCTTCTGATGGCTTGTTCAACTCTCCCCTTGGGTGGGAATCATTCATTAGGCTGGGAAGCCTCAGAGTCATTGCCCTGCACCTGGCCACCAATCACTACCACCACCACTGGCTCCACTCCCATCAATGGAGGCTCCACTGCTACAATGGCCCCGTGAGTGTTGAGCTCCTATGATTCCACTGGAGCCTCTGCTCTTGCCGCCTCTAGTGGAAGGACATTTTTCTCCCAGACTGACAGTCCTTTAAATAGACCTTACGTTCTCTGGTCCCTTAGATGAACATGGCTTTTTTCTTTTTAAGCTTCCTAAAATGAGTATTTTCAGCTTTCCATTGTCCTTTGTTGGGGAACTTATTTCAGATGCTGAGCCATGGCCTCTTTGAAAACCTTGCTCTAAGTTGTTAACCAGCCTGTTTCCCAGACCTCCACCTTCAGTCTCCAGCTATATTACATGTCCTTTGATTTCCCTCTACTTCAGGGTGCTGCTTTCTGATGCATGTCCTTTCCCCCCACATTTTCTCCTCCCTTTTCAGCCTGAAGGTCCTGATACTGGTATTTAGTCTGACTTACCTAAATTCGTCTTCATTATTTTTCCCGGGGAAGAAATGGCATGTAGCTGGCATGTGTACCACTGCCTCTCCCCGCCTCTGACCAGGGCAGCCACTGCTGTTCAGTCATGGTCCGAATACATCTTCCTTCTCTGTTCCGCCAGCCCTTCCTGCCAGGCAGAGAAGATGTACCACTTGCAGCTTCTTTGTCATTCCTGGCACGTGGGGCTCCATGCCTCAATGTCCCAAAGATGGGTTTGCAGCTTAGGGTCTAACCCTTGAGCAAAAAGAAGCTTTCTCATCTCCTTGGTTATTTATAAGAGCTCTCCAAAGAGAACCTGGGGATTAACAATGTTAGTTTTATGAAGAGTCAGTATGTCTATAGGTCTGAGGTGCTTAAGGATGAGCCTATTTGGGGAGAGGGACTTCTTAGTGATTACCACAGACTTTGCCCATAGGAAGACACATCGTGAAGAAAGCCAGAAACGTTTGAGAAATTTGTTCCGATTAGTTTTGCCTGGCCCTTCTGAAAATTATCCACCTGCGATGTCTCAGCCAGTCAGAGGTATCTGCAAAATTATGTGATTTAGAGAATCATGGAGCAAGAAAAGAGCCTTAGAGGTTATTGAGTCTAACCTTAGAAGAACATGAAGCCCAGATAAGTGAAGTGACCTGTTGTAGATTTCCCAAACCAAGTAGTAGCACAGAGGGCCTGAGCCGAGGCTATGTGATCTTGTGGTCAGGGACACCCCACTGGGCTTAATCATCTTCCTCTACAGACAAGTGAGGGGCCTGCATCTTACATTTCCCTCCTGCTTGCTGCTGTCGGACATTCTTCAATGAAGGGCACGTTCGTGTGGAAGAGGGTGGGCGGTGACCAAGAAAAACACCACCCATTGTACATTTTGGTTGATGAACGGCCCTGAAAATGAATAATTGAAAAATACAGTAAGATTGGGTTTGTTTTCCTTGGCTAGAAAAGGGAATAAAACTGCAGACAGCAGTCTTTTCAGACAGAAGATACGATACAAGAAAGATAAGATGCAAGAATGATTCAGTCCATGCAGACAGCCAATGGGTACCTTGTCTGCTAACACAGAAAGTGAGACCAAGGCACTCGCTCCCCTCACCAACATCTGGGCCTCCTGAGGGAAGACTGGGCGCCCACGTGGTAATGCACAAGCAGAGGACAATATCGTAATCGCAAGCCAACCCTAGTTCTTTTTCTCCATCTGCCTCAAAGGAGATGAAGACTCTGCTTTGAGGAGATAGAGCCCAGAGCAAAGCCCCTCACCTCTCCCTCCAGTGACCCTGCCCTTGGGTGGGAGACATCACAGATCTCTCATTCTTCATGATAACACCTCATAACTCCAGGCACAAAGTAAGGAAATCTGTCCAGTCAAAACTGCAGAAAGGAATTAGGTAATATAACACTTTTTCTTTCTCTTCTCCAGAAACTCTGAGAAATGCACCGATTCTCAGAACGATCGACCCCCAGACAGTCCCGCTGAATTGTTGCTTTTTGCCTGGGGATTACATATTTCCTGGAGCAGTGCATTTTCTTCTTTCCTTGTCTTCTTTCCATCAGTACTGTATTTATTTAGAGCACAAGATAAAAATATCTATATGGCTAGACTATCAGCCCTTCACATGGAGAGTGTGACTATTCTATATTTGTTTGTCTATGATGTAAAGATATCCCTAAGAGACGTATGCTTCCTCCATAAAGGCAGCATGTCCAGTAACCCAAAAAGTAAAAGGAGGAGAAGATAGAGGGAAAAAAAGAAAGAGATGGATGAAGAAGAAGGAGGAGGAGGAGGAGGAAACTAGTTTCTCAAGAAAATAGCATCCTGGAGGGAAAAGCACAAGCTGGGGACAGATCTGGCTTCAAATCCTGCCTTCACGAAACTTTGACCAGCCTATGCTGAGCTTCACTTTTCTCCTTGGTGCATGAAGATGAGAATACACATTTCATATGGTCATTGTGAGGATTAAATAAGAATCGAGAAGGATCTGGCGCAGAGTTGGCACCCTTATTTCCTGCAAATGCTGAAAAACTGAGATGCTTTGTGCTAATGGAGAAGCTACTAGACGGTAGGCACTTTGCATTCACTGTCTCTTTGAGATGTTTGAAAGCCACCATTGAACTTGAACGCTTGCATTTAATTATCCATTGATTCGCTTGCTCCTCCACTCCTGGCTGTCTGCTCTTCATTGCCAGGCATTGTGCTGGACACTGGGATTGCCTAGTGGGAAAGCGCCCCCTGCCCCAGGAGCTTCAGGCTAGAGAGGAAGTGATCAGCAGGAAGCTTGTCCGGTGCGTTAACAAGAGTGAAGCATGGGGCACTGTGGCACACTAGGCAGAGGGGATACCTACCCAGTCTTGGGTGTGTGGGAGGAGTTGGGGTATGTGGGGTGTAACTTTGCCTTGCCTCTCTTTTCATACCCATTAGTCTGCCCCCAAGGCAGTTTCTTTACATTTCCAGCGTTTAAAAAATTATTATTTATAAAAGGCAGAGGGTCTAAGAGAGCATAGCAGTAGTTCAGATTTTAGCTAAAAAATGGATTGCAGAAAAAAAATAACTAAATGACCAGTCCTGGTAATCAATCCATCTTCCCACAATGAGTTGATCTTGATGAACCTCCCAAGAATCTCTAAAAAGATCCAAGTCCTAATTAAACTCAACCATTATTCACCTGTGAGAGTCATTAACTTAGGGTGGGCCAGCTGGGGGACATTCATCTTTTAAGACAAGGGTAAGAACCTATGTGATGGGTGTGACCATGAGGCCCCAGAGGTAATTATAGTGGCGTGCTGCCCTTCCCGACCAGATGCATCTGCTCTGCCTTCTCTTTTCTCACTCTCTTTATTTCTCTTTCTGGTTCCTTTGCTTTTCCCATTTTTGCCTTTTCCTCTCTCCCTGATCTGTGCTGAGAGCCTGCAGCTGGTACCAAGTGGCACAAACCATTCTGTTAGCACCCACGTCTAAAGAAGTTGTTGATTTCTGTCTTAAAATATGATCACAGCCTTTCTCAGTGAAGATGACACCAAGAAAATGTTGGTGGAATGCCAGCGAGGAGAACAATGAGCACAGTGCAAACCCAGGGGTATTTCCTTTAATGGAAAGAAAAGGCACGGGCCTGAGAGCTGGTCCCGCTGGCCTTAACAGCAAGCGCATTAACATTCAGCATTCATTCAACAAACATCTCATTGAGCATTTGTCAAGTTTTTTTTTCTGGGCCCTTGGGATGCAGATAAAAATACAACCCCCAATCTGATGGGGAGGGAGAGAGATATAAAAATAAATAATTAAACTGCGATGTAGTGATAACTGAATCTAACCTGGCTGACTCCCTGCAGGGAAAAGGGGAGTGGGTAGAGTGGTATTCTGGAGCCTTCTCTTCAAAGTCATTCCCACAGATTTCTTTTATGGCCTTGGATGAGTCACTTAAAGTCATGCTGCTGTAAAATGTGGGCAATAATGATGAGTCATAGCTGGGTTATGGGAATTACCATGATAATGAATGTGAAAACAGATTGTTAGGAAACAAATCCTATATAAATCCAAGGTATTACTACTCCTGCTACAATGTCAATTTGCAAAAACTAATTTATCCATAAAATTCAAGTGTACCCTTGGCCTATCCATAGCAGACCAGTTTTCTCCCTCTTCTTTTGTGTCTACCTACATCTGCTGTCCTTCTTGTCAGCTAAGAGCGCCATCCCATCAGCTCACCTTGAAGCCCTGCTCTGCTAGGCCCTGGGACAGAGTAGGGAATGAGGCAGATGCATTTTTATAAAAGAAATGTCTCTTCCCCAACTACGAATGTAGACTGCCCCATTTCTACATGTTGTGTTTTCTTTGGGGTTTTGTGTTTCTCTCGGAAAAGGTATGTTTGGGGCCGCAGAGCAGAGGGAAGGTGAACAGGAAGTACCTGAGGTCCGGGATGCACAGGCCTCTGGGTAAGACATGAAAGGGAATTTTGCTAAGCTGCAAGCTTGGGAGGCGTATTCAGGAGCGGAGCTTGTGTCTCATCTTTGGGGACGGGGCTCAGGGCCAGTCGTATGCCTGCAAGTCATGGTGGAATTTCCCCTGGAAGAAATGGACATTCCACTGGGGATCATTCTGGGAAGAGACGTGTATATCCTGGGACAGGAAATGAAGACTCAGGAGGTAGGGCTCAGAGTGGGATAAGGAGAAAAGCAACCTCCTCGTTCTGCAGCCTGAGGATCATGGGAGGGAGAGGCCTGCAGGCGGCGAGGCACACTTGGGGGGGTGGCGGAGCTGTGGGTGCAACGCAGCGAGGGCCGTGAGTGGACCGGGAAGCTGGGTCACCGCTCACACGGTGGCTCCACTTCACTGTCCGCAATGCACTCCTTGCCCCCAGCTCTGCAGGAAATAGCCTGCGGGGAACGATGGGAAGGCGCTGTTGTGGACACCTCGGGAGAAGGGTGCGTCCACCGTCGGAGATGCATCGCCGAAGAGAGGGCAGCGTTCACCCGTGGAGGATGACTGTGCCGCTGAGTGTCAGTTCCTCGAGCCTGAACGATGACAGGCCTGAGGAAGAGAAGAAGGGCACGCAGAGCCACCCCGTGCTTGCCTGAGCCGTACGCTGGGATACACGGGGACGCTTGCCAGGGGAAAGCCAGCTAGAGCTCGCGCCATCGTTATTGAAACCACACAGATACTATCTAACAGGTTATGGTAAAAATGGTCAGCAAAGCAACCTGATGTACAGACAGACAAACAAAAGGATGATGTCCTTTTGCTCCTCATCAAAGAACGTTTCAAGGAGGAAGGGGACCTGAGAGAAGCTCCGAGGGAAGGGGAGGGTGGCCAGGTGCTAAGGTGAGGCAGGGGGCGCTTGGGAAGGGAAAGCAGAGGACCAAAGGCAGGGGCGGGGGGCGCATCGGGAAGCTGTCCCTGGGCTGAGGCCTGCGGCCGCGGAAGACCAAACAGCCAGCTGGGGAAAGATGGGGCTCAGTGGGCAGTGCGAGGTCAGCCTTTTAAACTGAGGGGACCCCATTCCCCAGGTTCTGGCTCCCGTAGGCTGTCTGCCTCAGGCCAGCATGGTGCAAAAAGGACGCGGTTTCCAGGGAATTTGAGCTACATAGAAAGCCAACCAGGAAAATTCCGTCTCTTCAGAAACTCCACTTATTCCTCACTAAGAGAAGTTTGGGTTTGAATTATGTAGATAACTGCCTCAACTCTCCACTTCATTTTGCCGGTAGATACTTGCCCTCAGAGGGGTATTTTGAGGATAAATGAGAAGCAGGTAGAAGGCTTTGAACTCCTTCCATGAAAGGTAGCCTATCAATACAGGCCTCACATAATGAAGATGCTTCAAATTGCCAATGCACATGTATTTATAGCACCCATTATAAACACTGGATATCGTTTCTTCCCTTTTTTATTTTTTACAAGAGGAAGGCAGGAAAATCTAATTTTTTTTAACCACACTGCCTTGCTGCGCTTAACATTAACCTTTCCTTCTGAATGTCATTAGCAGCTAACTAAGATGTTGATTTGCAGATTGTATATCCTGCAATAGAAGTGATTTGTGAATGCTTACTAGGTGTTTCTCCACCTACACCACTCATGTTGGTTTAGCAAGAGCCTGGTGCATTCTAATGTGCTGAGCAGTTTCCCCATTCTCCACTTATTTCTGGATGGGCATAATGAGAAAAAAAAATGATAAGACAGAAAAATGGGAAATACTATAAACAGTTGCTAAAGAAAAAAGCTGTAGGAAAGAGTTATGGCTGTAAGTGGGTGCTAAAAGAGCAAACAGATTGAATTTATTTTCTCTTCTTAATGGGGTATTTTAAGAAATAAAATGTGCACATTGGTTAGGTGAGCAGGTGTCTACATGTACCTGAGTGGATGAGCACACATACCAACTGGCTATAGGAGATGGCGAGGGACTGAATTTTCTGGAACACACATGCTCTTGTTTTCCAAGGCCGCCTACTCCTTTGCCATGTTCACGCCTTTAAGTTTTCCCAAAGAAACTTCTTGCTTCTAAAACCATCCTTAAATCAAAGAAAGGCCTTATTCAGTTACTGCAAAGGATTCTGCAACTTAGGGGACATCTCCACAGGACATTTTAATATAATTTATGAATATTTGCTAGCAACATAATTGTCTTTTCTGCTGACATTTCCAAAGCAACACTGTGATTTGTTGGGTCTCTGGAGAGTCCAACTACAAAACTGATAATTATATTAAATATACATAGACAATAAAGAGTGTGTTTACATAACTATGCCCATAAATATCTGATTGAACAGTCATTGTTCTCAAACCTCTTTTAAGCAGCTCTCTGAGGCTTTCAGTTCTAATGACATGATGGTTTAAAAGATGTTGCTCAGTCTTGTTCCATATTTAATTAACTTTCCTTTTTTAAACTTGTGATGGCAGAGACAATAACAAACAGCTCTGAAAAGACGGAGCGCTTTGAAACATGAGTGAGACCTTGTCAGGCTTTGTGCAGCAGGGACAGGAGATGGGCGGGCAAGCGTGGCTGGACTGGGACCTCCCACCCTCCCCTGGGAGTCTATTAGGTGGCCAGGCAGACTCTCCATCCCCACACACCTTCTCCCACGCTCGCATCCGTGGAGCCACGCCTTGTGCACATGCCCTTGCCCTTGCATCCCTAACGATCTCTTCCTCTGGAAAAGGAGAAAGCACAGTGAAAAACCAACAAGCCCTGAGAGGCAGAGGCAGGGGAGCGTAGTGGAACGAACAGGGCCCTGGACGGTCTAGATACTTAGATTCTTGCCTTGGCTCTGCCATTGCTCTGTGACCTTGGGAAATTGTATTCGCTTCCTCTGGCTGCTGTAACAAATTACAAACTTGGTGGCTTCAGACGCCACAGATGACCTATCTTGCAGTTCTGGAGGTCAGAAGTGGGTCTCCCAGGGCTAAACTCAAAAGTGCTGGCAGGGCTGGTTCCTTCTGGAGACTCTACTGGAAACTCTGTTTCCTTGCTCTTCCCAGGTTCTAGCGGCCACCCACATTCCTTGGCTCATGGGCCCTTGCTCCATCTGGAAAGCCAGCAATGGCCAGTTGAGTTCTTCTTGTGCTGCATCACACTGACACGGACTCTCTTGCCTCCCTTTACAAAGACCTGGGATTACGTTGCACCCATCCATGTAATCCACTCCCACCTCCCCATCTCAAGACCGTTAACCACACCTGCAAAGTCCCTTTTGCCACGTAAGTTAACATATTCACAGAAATTCGGGTGCAGACCTCTTTGGGGGCCATTGTTCTGCCTGCCACAGAAAGTCATCGAACATCTGTGAATGAGGGAGCTGGTATGACCTCCTAGATTCGATCATCCAACAAGTTAAGGGCCAGGTGACACAGTCGTAAACATGTGAGACTCAATCCCTGCCCTCTACAGAACTTTTGGTATGGAGGGAGAGGGAAGCATACCAGAAAAAGTAAACATAAGTTTTCAGGTGTATTAAGGGCTACGAAAGGAAGTATGGAGTATAAGGAGAGTGTTTTACAAAGTGATCCGGGAGTGGGAGTAATCAAAGAAGGCTTCCCTGAGGAGGTGACAGGGACGCAGAGATGAAGCCAGCGACTTGCAGTTGTCCAGCAAAGGGTTTGGGAGCTGGGACTGGCAGAGAGGGGGCAGATGAGGATTTACAATCAGAGGGAACACCTCTGGGGCGGGAGGAGGGGGTGGAAGAACGCGGTTTGCTGGAGAAGAAGCCTTTGGGGCTGAGAGCACAGGGTGTACGGGGAGAGAGGTTTGTGATGGGCTGAGAGAGGCAGTGAGCCGAGAAGTGAACACTCAGCAAGTGATCAGCCCCTCCAAGAGGTCTGTAGGTAATTCGTTTTCAAAAGTTAGATACTGCTATGACTTTCACTGTGTAGAGGATGAAACTGAGGGTCAGAGAAGCTACATGACCCCCTCCCAAGAGTCAGGACTTGCACCAGGTTTGCTCTTGTCCCTACACAACACTGTCTCAGGCAGGATTGTGGGACCTTGACGTTGAACCCTTATGCTGAGAGCAGTGGGAGCCATAGAGGACTTTAGAAAGATTACTCTTGGTAATGGATTAGAGGCACCTGGCCAGGGAGGAAGCTCTCAGGCAAAACAGTCTGAAGTGGAGTAGTACGGGTGGTAAGAAATGGAAAGATTCAGTAAATACTGAGGAGGTAAAATGGATGTCTTGCTGATTGATGTAGGGTGAAAGGAAGAAGATGACAAAGATGAGGCCTTTGCTTCCGGCCAGGGCATCTAGAAGGACCCATCAGTTCTATCCTAAAATAAGGGGTTCATGTGAGGCTGTGGACCAGAATACAGACACACACTAAAGCCCTAAAACTATGAAGGCCCTTCATCCATTAATAGAAAAATAAGCTATGAGTGAACAGGTTTGAATGGATTTCAAGGTCTCAGTGAGAACTCAGCAGAATTTCTCCATGGCAATCCTCTCCTTATAAGAGATGAACCCTGCTTACCATCACGGCTATGAGTCTGTGTTTGTGCTGAACCCTTTCTAATTGTCATCAATTATGATTCATTTACTTTCAGGTGTCTTGCCTGTCATAATATTATCATTTGTAAGTCTTTCCCTTTGCAGGCTGTGCGAATCTGTTGTGACATCTCAATAAAGCGGGATTCAATCAAGGTGTGAATGAATTGTTAATCTTGTTATAAATAGAAGGTACCATATGTCAGTATGTAAGGAATGTCTCCCTCTTTGTTGAAAACAATGTGAGTGAAACAAAACAAAAGAAGTTTCAGAGTTGGTTCAGATCACCAAGCTTCCAATTATGTTATAGCCAACAATTCTCTGCAGCTGATTCAGATTTCTGGAACTAATATTCACACATATTTACTTAGAATCATCATCTGAGAGAGAAAATTAGTGTCAGCTTGGGACATCAGAACCCCGGGTACGGGCTGTTCCTCCTGATTGTGAATGTGGAGCTAGCCTTACACTCTCCATCTGTATCCTCAAGAAGTGCATCCTAGGAGCCATTTGATCAAAACCTCTTTTTCCTTCTTCTTTGCATTTCTGTATGGTTTGAAGATTTTAAAAATATGGCTACATTGGCTGAGCTCCTGCCCAAACTAGTTTGTGAGAAATAAACCCTGAATCTCCTTCTCCATGTATGCTCTCAGTGGCGAGGGCGAGGGCTCTGGCCCATCCCGGCCTGAATGTGGTGCTGAGGCGCCTGCGGGCAGTGTGTGCTCAGAGGTCCAGCAAAAGCCAGAACCAATAAAGCTTAAATTAGCATCCCATCATCTAGAGCTATTTCCCCTCTGTTCTTCCGGAGCCCTCCCCAGCACCCCCCGTCCCCAACTCCTAAGCCCATCAATGTGTGCTTCTACCTTGTTCCATTTCTTCGGGGCCTCGCTAAGTGACTAGCTTGTTAGTTCGAAATCAAGTTAATGGCTAATAACAGTTCTCCCCCCGTGACCTGTGGCATTGCCACGGAGAATCAATGCAGAAGTGTGAAAAGAGCTTGGATTTTGGAATCAGCCAAGGTTCAAGTTCTGGCTGTTCTATTCAATTTTGAGTGTCCGGGTCAAGTTGATGCTCTTTTGCAATTAGAGCCGAGCCTGTAAAACAGTGATTCATACATCGGGAGGTTACTATGAGGATTAAAGAAAAGAACAAGTGCTCAGCATCAAGTACAGAAACTGGCCTGCTGATTGACACTTGGGTAGAGGTCAGACGCAGCGCCCTGGAGACCCGTCTCAGTCATGGTCCGGCCACTGATGATCTGGAGACCGTGATTGCCTTTTTCTCTTTCTCTCTGGCTGTCTCTCCTTCCCCTCTCCCCTTCCTTCCTTTCTCCTTTCCTCCCCAATGATTCCTTGAACTCTTGCTGGGTTCAAAACACTTTCTTTCCTTATTTTTCACTATCACCAACGCAGGGTACAAAGGGCATTGCTGGTGGCACATAATACGAGAAAAGCGGTGGGAAGCGCACGCCGAGCCCGGTAAAGAGCCATTCAGAACAACAGCCCTCCTGCCCTGTCCCTCCAAAATTTGTTGTAAACTTGTTTCACCATAGTCATTAGAGACACAAAGGAAGTGTTGATAAGCTCCATGATTCATTCAAGGACCAAGGTTAATTTTTATTTATTCCCAGGTCATCACAAACAGAGGCAGATGGTGGTGGCATTTCCTTCTTGCCGGGAGCTCAGATATTATCTGGATAGCTTTCAGCAGCCTTTTGTGTCCATTCCCTCTCGACGTGGGCAGCTTTCCTGGATAAGGCCCCAGCCACCCAAACTGCAGACGGATTTGATTTAATTCTGATGACTTGTGGTAAGTAATTGAGGTCACTTGGGCCCGGCTGGAGGGGAGCCAGCATCGCCAAGGAGAAAGGTTGACATCGTTTACCCTTTAGCGGCTCTTCCTTTGGAGGATTTATTTTTGGTGACCCATTTAAGCGGTAGCTTACTAAACTGTTGCAAAGTCACTTTTTCCTCAGTTATACTAGTATCAGGTGACTCTGGGATGGTTTAAAAAATATATACTTCAATTAAAAAATTTTAAAAAAAACAAAACAAAAACCAACCAAACAAACAAACAGCACCCTGTGGGATGTCCTTACACAGCCCTACAGGAATCGTCATAACGAACCAGACCCATGGTTTATCCAATCAGTTTTCTGCTACACGCAGAATACGTAGCCCCTCCTCTCAGAGCTCACATTCTGGGTGGAGAGGGCAGTCACATTCTACTCCTGAAAAGAAACTGAGGCCGTGAGACAGTGTGTGGCTAGTGCATTTGTGGGTGGTGAGTGAATGCCGATCAACTACCCGTCCCGCTCTTTTAGGTTCTTAGAAAACTGAGAACAACACAGGGAGGCAGATGAAGAGCAAAATAGTATCGGCTTATCTTCTAGAGGATAGTCTGTCCCTCGGCGACTACTTTACAAACTCAGAAGTTTTCGATATTCCATCTAAATCCATGTCAGTTTCTTCCTTAAGAAGACAACTTCCTGCCACTATTACATTCTGTATCCTCACGAAATCCATCAAGAATTCTCTTTCTGGCTCTTATTGGCATCACCTTTGCCATCATCTCCGTAGCCAGGAACCAAACCTGACTTAACCTGGCCTAAATTTGTCTTAAAGTATCGAAAACTTAAAGGCAGAAAATATGATTCTGAATGTCCATGCCCTGACCGTTCCTATCAGGCTGGCATCACCAATCTCTCCTCTGTCTCCTTGGTATGTTGTGAGGATGAAGTCGTTTGTGCAAAAATGCCTTTGTGCAATGCTGGCACCCAGTGCGTGTTAATAAGTGATCGATGAGGTTCTTTTATTTTAAATGTAAAATTTCTAGAACACATTCTATCACCTCCCTAATCCTATTTCCATTATCACACACATAAAAAAATCTGTTCTGCCACCAGCACATCTAATGACTAGCTGATATTAACAGGAATAACCATTGGAATCTACGTGATAAGAGTTGTTATGAAGATTAAATGATTTGCATATGTAAAGGACTTAGAAAAATGCCTGGCAAGCAGTAAGTTTATGTAAGTATATATAAGTGTTAGGCGCTAATATCGTTATTAGTAGTAGTAGTTGTCATGATCGTTATAGTAGTATTTTATATCAGAAGCTCCTCTCTATTGCTCATCACCCCGCAGAGCAGAGGGCTAGATTTCTGAGATGATTCAGGAAAGGAGAAGGTGGTCGTATTGGCTGGAATGCATCCTGCCATCCACAAGATAGGAGCCCACCTCTGGTTTCTCTATCACCCTCATGTTGTCTAAGACGTCTTTCCGGCAACATACCCACCAACAGCTCCACTGCATTAGGTCCGTGTTCACAAGCATATCTTTTCCTACATCTGTTTACCACTTCAGTCAGTGTTCAGATGCCGCCTTTATAAGTAGGGAGATGAAGACTGAGTCTGAGGGGCGAGGATTTTATCCTGGGATATTGAGTATTTATTTCAAGGGACCCTTACATGATTGCATTGACTAACTTTGCTAGACTGGGCTCCATCTAATTATTACTTTCCCACCACTACTCAGCAGATGGGCACTCATGAAAACGAACAGATCAATAGGGAAATGATGATGCTACATAGTCCCTGTACACCCACGTGTAATGTGAGTGACATGACCCTGATACACGGTGTGTCAACAGTCACACTTTGGCCATTTAACATTAGCCATGAAAAAGAACTTTGTCTCATGTCTGCTGGGTGGTGACGTCTTACTAACTTTATTAATAAGCATATTTGGTAATGCTTCCAGGCATGGAGCATATTCATAACAGAACAGAGAAGTTAAAAAGATCCAGAGACTGAGGTGGCTAGTACGCAGCTGTGTGTTCCAATATCAATCAGTGAAAACATTGTCAGCTATTGTCACACTTTTGGATCTGCTGAGTCTGCTTTACTTTCCCTGCCTCTCCCCTGGTCACCATCCCCTGAGGCAAGTGGGTAAATTTTCTAGGACCCAGATCAGTCACGACTGTGGGCAGGTCTGCCCAAGCTTGGGTGATGGCTTAGTATTGAATCATTTTCCTGTTATCTGTTGATTTGGGACAAGGGCCCCAGTTTTGCTCACTGGAGCCATGAGTCTCTCTTGATATACATTGACTGCTCCCCTGTTTCTCCCAGAATCCAGTCCCCTGTGTCCTGTTATGCCCCACTTTGGTTGGCATGTGATATCCAGAACTTTGATCCACCTGAGTTTGTGCTCTGAGAACTCCCCAAAGCTTCTGGCCTGCTGGTCTACCTCTTCACACTCCATGTGGTCAGTCTGTGTCCCTCTGTGGCCTTGCCAAGGACTGATGTATGTCACTGATCTGAAATGAGACAAGGAATTGCCAGGTCCTTGGACAGGAAACCCAGGCAGATTGACCTTTTGTCAGTTTCAGCTGGGTCCACGCTGCCCGGAGGATGGGTCGCACATTTACTCTTGAACAGTTTTCCCAGCTCCCAGTCTGTGCCAGCGCTGTGATGGGTGCTGGCAACACAAGAGGGACAGGACGGCTGTTGGTCCCTGTTCTCTGTGGGGTTTCGGTCCAGCTCACAGATCAGGGGTGGGTGCCTGAGCCCCTACCCACACTTTATCCTCACACTGTTGTGATGGCTATGAAAATATGACAAGAATTGTGTTCTATGAACAGAAACATTTATTTTGAGAATTCCAACAGAATGACAGAAGTTCGCCTTTATTCGTGCTCAGGGTGTTTGCTCTGTCTAGGCTTGACAACCCAGAGGACTCTTACTGATTTTCCCACTGCATCTCCCCGCTGAAGCCGTCATGGAACTCGTGTGTACAGATGGCCGCCTCACCCCCTGGACTCTCACAGCATCTTTCCGACACCCCAGAAGAGCACTTCCTCACGTGGATGGGCACTGTGTGTGGGGTCTTTGCCTCCTGAGCCTTCAGTGGGCTCATTGGATGAAAGATGGCTTCTTACTCAGCTCTGCAATGCTAGTGTCTCCCATGGCACTTGACAGAAAAATTGATAGTAAAGAAAATTAACAGTTGCTCCTAGGCTAAAGGAACACTCTGCAGACCAATAGGGACAAAATTTTATTGAGCACCAACTAGTGGCAGACATTGGGCTGGATGTTTTATACCTGTGTTCAGTTAATCTTCATGACAGCTTAAGCGACAGGGGCCATTTCCCCTACTTTAGAAATAAAGCACCTGAAGCCCAGAGACCTTGTTCCCTGTCCAAAATCACACAGCAGGACAGGAACTTAGGACTTCATCATCTTGCCTCCCGGGCCCCATTACCTTATAAACTGACCCCCCACTTTGCTTCCCTCGGAGCTCTCATGGCCCTGAACCTCCAAGATTTCCTACACTGGCTTTCCCAATGGGGGAAAATCCACTTAGGGGTAACTAGGAAGAGAACGACCAAGTGTATTATAAAGGGACCACCCTTATATCTACACACCTATAGATAACTGAAGCATATGGTTGCTTAAACCGAGTTATTCCCTTTGTCTATTATACTCATTACCTCCTGGCAGTTAGAGTTCACCTGCTTCAATTTCACCAGAACGTGTGAGTTGCACATTCCATATCTGACTTAGCAGGAGCACACCCTGAATCCATTTTTTTTTTCACCGAATGATAGTTGTAGGGCGGTCAAGAGGTCTTATTTGGTCTTATGGATGGTTATCTTTCTCAATGGAACGCTGAAGAGGATGCTAATTAATGTTTATAGGTATTCTGTATTTAGGGACATAACTCTAAGTTGGGTCTTTAGCTAATGCGTAAATCCAAATCACATAAATACACCCTTTCTCTTCCTCTTTTTCTCACACATATTCCTCGACTTGGAATCATACCTCTGCTTAGCTATGAGACCTTGGGCGGGTTGCCTTACCTTTCTGAGCCCCAGTCCTTTGTGAAACAGGATACCACATTTTCTGGAGTTGTGTGGATTTAGGGAGATGCATGAACTTCCCAGGCATCTGGCTGAGGACGCGTCAGGAGCTTGGTGTCCACTGGAAGCTGAGCTGCTGTAGCATCGGCCACTCCTCTGTCACCCAACTCACGCTCTCAGTGAATCTCTTCTTCTCAGGGGCGCTTTCACAGGAGTGCTGCTTGGCGTGGGTCATCCAGGCGCCAGCCACTCCCGTGTTCTCTGCCTCCTGACCAGGTGTCTGTTTCCACCGTGCAGGACAGAGACGGCGGTCTGAGCTCTCCAGGCAGAACCCACTCCCCCAGAAGCATTAGCGGGCCATGTGCTTTCACTGAGGATTTAGAGCCGAAGAGAGCAGAGGAGGTTTGCCTTGCCCGATCTTCAAAGAACCAATCCAAACCAAACAAAACCTGGAAATATGCCTCAGACACTTCTGATCTCTATAGTCTTTACTTGGCGACCACACAGCTGGGGTTGCTGCCTATTCTGGTCCTTTCTTCTCCAATGCAGAGCCCAGTCTTGCTGGTTCCTCCTCAAGAACAATGCAAATTCCTTTTCTTGTCTTATCTCCAGAAATTTGATTATCATCCTTTGTTATATGTTAGACACTTGGACCTTCACCCTTTGACAGGTAGCTGATCAAAAGATTTCTTGCTTTAAAATGCAGCATTCTCTGGTACACTGAAATATCCCCAGGTGATTCCCTATGGAGATTGAAAAGTGGGGCTGACCTTTGTGTCTTTGGTATCAAGTGGACCAGAGAGGCAGCCAGTGTCAAAGTAGGACCCTGGAGCCAGAGGTGGTGGCAATGCTGGCATGAGAACACAAGGCCCACTTTCTACCATTTCTTCCCGCCCCTGGATTCTCTGAGTGCAGAAAAGGGGAAGGGAAAGATGGGGGAGGAGTTCAGATTTGAACTTCCATTGGGTGTGGACTAGTCAAAGTGATCTTCTCTCCATCTCGAGAGGCAAGAGGTCTAATTTGATGTGACTATAGTACCTGGGCCATAGTAGGTGCTCAATAAAAGTATCTCCATTTTCCCCCAGTCATGATAAACATTGCCTTCGCTCTCCACAAACCTGATCAAAAATTAACCAAGACAATAAGAAGCCCAGGGCTGACCTGTGGGCAAGCTCATTCTCCAGGGCCATCGAAGCCTTGCCATCCCGTGGTCAAAAAAACCTCCTTGAAATGAGATTGACATATACAGAAAGCCTTGGGTACATTTTGTTTTCACAAAATAACACTCACCCTCTTGTTTCTTTGAGCTAAATGACATGATGATTCTCAAAGGAATCCTTACAATTCTCCCTGGTAAGTTTGAACGCCTCCTGTAATTTAGTTAAACAGCTTCTGGGTATCACAGAGAAATTTGTTACTCACGGAAGGAAAATGGATCCCCATACTTGAAGCTGGGGACCTCTTAAGGTCCATCCGAGGCTCCTTGTGACCACATGACTTTCTCTTTCCCCAAACTGCCATGAAGGGGCAGTCAATACATGAGCTCTCACACCATTTGCTGCTGCTCTGTTTACTGTTCCTTTATTTACATAACTAGAGATTCAACATCCTAACATGTTTTGCAAGCTGTCATGACATGAGAAGCTAGTAATCTGCTCTATTTTGCTTGCTAACATATTTTTGACATATTTTAGCTTTTGATTCTAAGATTGCCTCTTTGCCTGCTACCATCTGTCTCGACTCAGTGGAACTCTGGCATTTACAAAAACAGTGGGGTGTAGTATTTCTTATCTACTTGAACTCTACCAGAAACATGCTATTTTCAGTCTTAACCAATATGTCATGCTTTCACACACGAAGTCTGAAATGTTTGCTATCTTGTGAGATCTGCCAGGGATAAGGAACATATCTTCATACCCAGTTTGGCTGAGATGAGAAATGCCTTAATGAGGAGAAGGAAGCAGGATCCAGCTTCTAAACAGAGGTGGCTTTTTATCTGGTTTACATCCTCTTGACTATGCTTATCCCTTTATCAGCATGATTAAGATCTTCTGTGGAAATACATCTTGTTTTGGACTTTGTAAGCTCCCAGTGGCCAACATTCTTGAGGCATATTTTTCAGCATGAAATAGTTATCCACCAACATTTGGCAACAAGGCATCTTCTACACGGTGTCCCTTTTTCATTCCTATCTTTACTCATTAGGGAAAGTTATCCCAGGTTGGACCCAAAGGATTAGCTTGGTTCCTGTCTCTGCTGACAACACAGAGGAATGTGACACTGTATTCAAACAACATGTTGGAGGAAAGGCCAAAAAAAAAAAAAAAAAAAAATACGCACAAGCCTAACATGCATCTATTCAACACCAAGATTAAATGAATTTATTATGCTTCTGGATCACACCCCATAGGCCAAGAAGCTGTCAGCTGTTGACATTTTCTTTTCTCTCCATGTTCTCAGTGTAAATACATTTGTCAAGGGAATATAGCGTACGCCTGGTTCAGTATATGCCCATTTCGTCAGAAGGAAAGCTCTGATTATCTGTAATTGTAGTCAACATCTTTGTTGCTTTAAGAAAGGACTGAGCTGAAGCTTGGATTTACGTATGGATCTGGTACCTTTTCAGAGTCAGTTTTTTTTTGTTTTTTATCATTAATTATATTCACCGTACTGTCTAAAGCCAAGTTTTTTAAAAAAAATTTTGTACAGTTTTTAAAGGTACTTTCCATTTACAGTTATTACAAAATATTGGCTCTATTGGATTTTGGTGCTAAACACATCAACTGAAATCGTTACCGTCGAAGAGACCAAAGAAGGAGGCATTTTGGACATCCAACTCCAATGTGTTGTGGCTATAAATTGAGTCCATGCTGACCCGGGTCCTTGAGGCCCTTCTTTACCAGGTTAATGAGGACAGTGGCAACTGTGGAGCTGAGGAAAAAGGCTGAGATTGAGTCTCTGGGTAATTTTAGTTGTGAGTTTCTGGGGAGCAGGGATCTTGTCTTACCCCCTCATCCTTTGTTGAACTAAGAGGGACTGAGGACTAGAGTTAAGCTCTTAATTCATCAATATGTGCTCAATTGAACCTCCATGGTGACAGCACTGTGGGTGGGTTTTAAAAAAATACAGAGAGCAGATTCCCCATGCTTGAAAGATTTACAATCCAGCTAGGAAGCCATGAATTGCTAAGCTAGGCTATAAGGGCAAATGGGAATTTAGAGAAAGGAGATAATGGTGCAGATTAGCCTGGGATTTATGGAAGAGGGGCTTGGTCTGTGACCAGAAGACTGACCAGGATTGAGGTAAGTGGAGGGAAAGAAGGAAGAGCATGTGAAGAGTAGGAATAAATAGACAATAGACGGGAAAAATGAAGTAAAGGGATGGACTAGATGTACAAAGGAGGATGACTTGGATTCACTGACAGAAACAGGTTGAAGCCGAATGGGTAGTTGGGCAAGATTAAAACATTCTTGAAAGTCTAAGGAATATGCATCTTTTTCTGGAAGATAATAGACCATTACTTCAGGTTCCCATAAGCAGAAGACAAGGTAAAAGTGGTGTTTTTTTTTTTAGAAACACTATAAAGGAGGGAATCAGATGGATAAGAGGTACAATGGAGAAAAAGCAGGGATTCTAGAATCAACATAAAAAGAGCCTGGATTAAATAAAGATAATAATACTTAAAGCAATAACTTTCCTGTGTAGGGCATCTAATATCTTACAGTTGTTTTTAGCCACTGATAACAACACCAGCAAACATACTACAACAACTTGTAAGTATACTTACCCTCAAATTAAAGAAGGAAAAAGAAATTTTGGAAAAGCCAAGTAAGTTGGTCTAGGCTACATAGCTAGTAAGTGGCAGAAAAGGATTCAAGTGCCATTCAAACCACGCTCTTTTTCACTACATTACTCTGGGAGTCACTGGTATTTACTGAATGAGGAAATGATGTGAAATAATTGTTTTATAAAGATGAACATGGTGGCCATATACAAGAGGGGTTAGAGAGAGGAGAGACCAGAGGTAGTAGATGAAAAGGACCTCCCTAGGGTCCTGTCATTGGAAATAGAAAGGAAAGAATAAACATAAGAAATACTGGCAAGCAAGAACATGGGGCCTGGTGACTGATGGTGTAAATTATTGAAAGGCAGAGGAGAGTGAGGACGGGGGGAAAAATCCCTTCTCGTTGGGTGGTGAGAAGGCCACTGGTGACCTTCGGAACACATTTTCAGTAAAAGGATATTGACGGAAGCCAGCCTGCAGGTGAGGAAGGAGCGAGTCAGTGGTCAGGAAATGGAGGATGTGGGAGCAGACCACAGAGCTGAGAAATTTGGAAGAAAATAAAGGAAATAAATAAAACAGTCTTGGGAGGAGGTTTCGGAGTCAGGAAAAATGATTTTCTTTTTTTTTTTTTTTTTTTTGAAGAGGGGAAAACCTGTGCACATTTGAAGACAGAGAACAGTATGATGATGGGAAAGAAATTAAAGGGGCTAGAGAAAGAGAGGCCTTCTGTACATGGAAGGGGTCAAAGGAGGTGGAGGGGGTGGGTTAGAATTGTCAAACTGCCCAATAGAACTTTCTGTGATGAGGAGAGTGTTCTGTATCTGTGCTGTTCTATCCGGTAGCCGCTAGCCCCGTAAAGCAGCTGAACACTTGAAATGTTCCTAGTGAGAATGAGAAATTGAATTTTAAACTTTGCTTAATTTAAATTGATTTAAATCTAAGTAGCCACATATTTAGGCAGCTAGTGGCTACCATGTTGGACAGCACACTCCCTTAGAGAAACACAGGTTTTGTCTCCTGGGCAAGGAAAACAAACTCTCCCTCTGATTCAGTAAAAGACAGCAGAGAGCGAGACAAACCAGGGATGTTTCACATGCAGCGGAGGAAAAGTGAGTTTGTTCCTGCCACGTGACCTTGATTTTCATCGGTTATAGCTTGGTGATAGCCACATTGTTAGAGCTTTAGATGCGGAGAACCCACCTGAGGGATAAGGGATTTGAAATTCACATCCCCGTGTAGATGTCAAGGTCTGAGCTGTAGTCTGTACTGACCAGATGAATTGAAGAATTGCCAAATCTCATGCGGCACCACCAATACTCATCCTCGGTCTGTCTGCAGTGCTTGATCAAGATGCTCCTTGTTCACGTGAAAGGGAGATGGAGACGACGCTGGTAGGTTCCCTGGGACGAAGACCATTTTTGGAATAGGTTTTCCTGGTGTCTGAGTGATGACAAAGCCCTCCTCGGCTTTTCTAGTCCCCATCCTGCTTCCACATCTCATGGGCACTTTGGATTTGGATATTTTATTTTATTTTATTTTTTTTTAATTTTTTTTAATTTTTTTGGTATGCGGGCCTCCCTCTGCTGTGGCCTCTCCCGTTGCGGAGCACAGGCTCCGGACGCGCAGGCCCAGCGGCCATGGCTCACGGGCCCAGCCGCTCCACGGCACGTGGGATCCTCCCGGACCGGGGCGCGAACCCGGTTCCCCTGCATCGGCAGGCGGACGCGCAACCACCGCGCCACCAGGGAAGCCCCCTGGATTTGGATATTTTAAAGCCAACAGGAGGTGATTCCCCTCAGAATGATTTCACTTTGGACACAGTAAAAGTTTTCTCAAAGAGCTTCCCACCCAGAGAAGGGAGTGTGTGTCCTGCCCTGGATTCTGCAGGCAAACAAAGAGGGAGCCCCCGACGGGCGCCCACTGCTTCCCTGAGACAGCTTCACCCATCATCGTTTCACCGGTGCACCATCCCCTGGATCATGGCGTGTGTTGTTTGGGCTGTTTTTCATAGTCTCCGCAGCTGGGAATTCAAGATGCTATACTTAGGCAGAAGTCCATGAAGGAATTAATTGATATGAGCCAGAAGCTGATTGCCATTTAAGTACTCAGCCTCCACCATTGCCAAGTTTCCCCCTTCGCAGAAAGAACTGAGCTTGCCTGCAAACTGGCTCATTCAGGATGCGAGCGCAAGATGGAATTCAACCTTGAATATGCTGCATCACCTGCTTGGAAATAAAGGGGCTCTGTGCCTTTCCCCCAGTTGACAACTGCCTTCATTACAAAGGAATCCGGCAGAGACGGGGCTCCTCCTTGGCCCCGCGAGGTGCTCACCCGGGAACGCAGTGCCAACCAGACCTGAGCCTTGGGATTCTGCCAGAAACCCACGCCGGGTCATTTTACCCTAAATCATTCCTCTTTCTCGAACTCTGGGCGTTTGCAGTACCTTTGGTAGTGCTCTCTCCAGACAAGGGAGACGGTAAGAGGCTCCGGCCTGCTGAAGCTGAGTGGAGAAGCGTTTGCAGGTATTCTCTAATGGATCTGGAGTTTCAAACGTCCTTTCTCAAGGGTTCTGCAGTGTTGCACCCCGACAGGCACAAAGCAGGGCTGCCGTGCTCTGTAGAGTGGAACTTGGGGGTTCATCGGAATCCTTGTCCAAGTTCTGGAACAGACCCAGCGCTGCTCCAAGGAGCCTAACCCAGCCTGGGCGGGGACCCCTGGGGGCCGCCTCTGGGGTCTTTACCTTCCATTTGGGCTGGAACACTGGTTAAGCTTATCAACCTTCAAAGCAGAATGTCAACCCTCTCACCCATTTACATGATTTCCAAAGCATATTTAACCTAGCCTCCATTAGTCACAGAGAATATAGCATATCTGACTTGCAACAGAGAATATTGACTTTCTGCTATTTTTTTCTCCTTCATCATTAAAAAAAAAAAAATCCACCTGACATCTAAATATCCAGGAACAAGGGCGGGCTTATATAGAACACATCCATTTGGTGCATTACTGTTCTACCTGAAGCAATAGAAATTTGAAGGCCACAAAGCAACATCAAAACTGCATATGATGCTCACATACACAAATCGTATAATAATTTTAAACAAACATTTTAAATAGTCTGGAATGAAAATAATTGGAAAAAAATAATACTTGATGCTGAAGGTCAAATCTGGCAATCTAAGAGTAGGGCCTGGCCCTAGAGTCTATCTCATATGGCCTGCACAGCGGGGGCCAGCAGAGCTTGAATAACAAACGGAGTAGGCTGCCAACATTCAGAAACTGGCACGTGGCACATAAGCACCCGGATTGCTGGCTTCTCCTGAGACACTGGGCGACCTGGCCTTGGCAGGTGATGGGTGATTTGCTCTCTGGGTGGCCAGAGTTCCCATGGGGCCAGATTTCTCACTCATAAAGCTTGTAATCCTGAATCAGGGGTAAGGGTGCCATGTGGGGTTCTGGGTCATTTTCCCCCTTTCCCCTTCTTCTGAAACTTGCCATAGGTTATGTTACTTTAGAGTTAAAATAAGCATTACGCGCCCAGTTGTTAAAAAGTAACGTTGAGGAAAGAGAGTTTGAGGCCCATACGTCTCTACTCCTTGGATGTTATTTTCAAATTGCTAGTCTTGAGCCCAGTATACTTACGTGTGAATGGAGCCTGGCCTAGTGGGTCTCAGATGTGGCTACACTAGGATCACCGGGGGCACGTTTGCACTCTAGACCAATTAAGTCAGCCTCTCTGGGGGTGGGATTCAGGCAATAGAGTTTTTTAGGGGAATTCCCTGGCGGTCCAGTGGTTAGGACTTGGCACTTTCATTGCCGGGGCCCAGGGGTTCAATCCCTGGTCGCGGGACCCGTCCTGTGGATCGTAGGATGTTTAGCAGCATCTCTGGCCTCTACCCGTAGGTGCAGCCACACTCCTCCAGATGACAGCCGCTGCATGAGAGCATAAAATTAGGGTCAGGAACAGCGGCCATTGTATTGGCCACCCGACTGCATATAAAGTCACTGAGAAATTTCTTTTGGAATTGAGTGATAGGGAAAAAGATCTCTCGTAAGCAAGTGGTATAATCCTTCCTCTCTGTTGTTGTCTTTCCCTTTACTACCAGGAAGCTCAAAGCCAGTGCGAAAATGCATTCAAAACCAAACTTAAAGCAGAAAACAAGCCAACTGCTTTACTGTATTATCTCTCCTCTGAACGATGCTGCTTTCCCTATTAACGTTTTGTTAATCTTTATTTAAGTTGCCTTATATTCTTAGGGAATGAAGCAGGAAATAAATATAAACAAGGTAAGAAGCAGAATGAGGGAATGACTGTTCCACACACCGTTCAGTATTTATGATCCAAAGAATGGTTGGTTATAAAGAAAGGCCTGCTGAATCTGAACGATCTCATAGTCCCTGGAGGATCAGGCAGGCATATGGAGCAATAAGAGTCAAACTCTTTGGCCTCCAGCTTTACCTGGGAAGAGGCTGAAACATGCTTGTATTGAAGGAGCTCAATGGCCAGCCAGGTGACAGCCTCTAGAATGATAAGCACCAGCCTCCATTGCTTCCTAGGAATTCCAACCCTTTGCCGTTTACCAGGAGCCTGGGAAGTCTCTCAGAGGTGATGCTGTTAAAGGCAGCTTAGGCTCCATCCCTGGATAACACCATCACCTGCTTTCCTTTTCACGAATGAAGAGCAGCTTCCTTGTAGTAAAACATAACCCACTCATTAATAACCTGAGGTTTTTAAAGCTTTTTAAAAAATCATCGTGTGGCTATTTCATTTTAAATGCAAAATGCTTGAATAGACCAGAGATCTTAATTTTTCAAAATATAGCTGAGTATTTTAATTATGAATGTACTTGCATATTCTTAGCATACTTCATTATTTATGTAGCTGGTGAAAAAGGTTTTTAATTAAATAGCATGCTGGCAATCCATTGTGAAATGTATAGATGTAGGTTTTCCTAGCATTAAAAAACTAAACACACAAACACGATACATTCTGGCAAGCAAACGTACATTAATTACCAGGAGGTACCTGTTTCTGAATGATCCTAAAATTTGACCAAACTTTCTTTTATTGGTATCAAAATAAGTAATATAATTTGCCAGCACTCTGCATGGCTAGTCACATTCAATGCACTCAACTAATTTGGAAATGGCGTAGAACAGTGGGTCTCAAAGTGTGGCCCTCCAAAGTGTGGAACATGAGCCCCAGCTGGGAATGTCCTAGAACTGCAAACATTTGAGCCCCACCAGGTCTACTGACTCAGCAATTCCGGGTGTCAGGTCCAGTACCCTGGGATGTAACAAGCCCTCCAGGTGATCCTGACGCAGGCTGGGGTTTGAGCACCATGGGGTGAGGCTTACACCTTGCGGGGCTGGTATCTGGGTTTCATTCATGGTTCCCCTGGTGACAGGTGGTCACAATAAAGTGCATCAGTCCATGCTTTAGCTTCTCCATCAAAAAAAGTGCTATGAAGATTCTCGCTTGTTTAAAGAGCTGCTTGAGGTCCTCAGAGTTTCAAAGAGGGTGAAAGAGTCACAGTGGGTGAAGTATTTTAAGCAGGATGTGGATCAGAGTTGCCCACTAATATCAGGTCTATATTTACTGATTTTGGCTAAACATGTATATTAGGGCTCAACGTACACATGGCTATTCTCTTCCCCCCGCAAAAAGAAAGCCTCTGAAATTCGAGTGCCTCTTCATTCACCATTTTGTGGCAAGCCATGGAGTGAGCAACCAGTGAGTAAACTTCCGGGCAACACCCCACGCCTGTGCGAAGGCCTATGACCAAGCCGCGTCACCTCTCCAGGCTGGGGGACTGAGGCCTGGAGGTGGCTGATGTGGAGAAGATCACACTGAGAGTCTGCGCTCTGCGCCAGTGCGAGGCTCACAGGCTCCTCGCTCTGTGCTTTGTCTTCTGAGCGAACAAAGCTGCTTCTTAAGTACACATAAGCCAAACTGCCTCTCAAATTGCAGCCATCTACTTTGAGTTGAGATTTGCACAGCATGACATGAATTGGGCTGCAAATTATGCAGAAAACAGCCATCACATCCATCTGTGATGTCAAAGTCCTCCAGTACAATGTGACCTGGTAGGATCTGCAAGAGGAAGAAGTACATCGGGTCTGATTCCTTCCCTATGCGATGTGATGAATCTCCTCCCAGCTGCTTTTGGCCCAGTGTGGAAAGGTTAAATATGATTGAGGTTATGCCTGGGATATTCTCAAGAGCAGAACTCATTTCCAAGGGTGCAGGCAGTTAGATTTTTTTAATGGCAGAGTAACTAGAAAAAGAAAACACACACACAAATACACTCATACCTAATGGTAAACTGAATTTATTTCCTCTTGGAAAACAATTCCAGTAATCTCCAGGTTCAGACCGCAGAGTAAACATTAATAACAGTAACATACAGGTTAGTTCGACTGATTCAAGAATTTGGCTGTGTGAAATCATTAAGGAAAACCTTGAACACTCAAAGCTTCAAATGTATCCAGGAAAAAAAAAAATTCTTTGACAGTCTACATAACAACTATTGCATATATAGTGATGCTACCTGTCACATTGCAAGGCTTACAAATATATATATGGGCCTTATCCAGCTGTGGGGTTCTGTGAGAACATCTCTTCATGGTTTGCAAGAATCTTCAGCAATAAAAAATAGTCTTGGGTTTAACTGTTGATATACCAAAAGAGAAATTCTAGGCTTAAGTGTTAAGAAAAGGAAGTCCAAACATAGTCTCCTGTGTAACAGGGTTGTTTTAATCTGTCTTCCTTGAAAATACTTTCTCTTAAGCCATTTTGCTCACATTTTTTTAAAATCTTGCCTGAATAGGGCCCAAGTCCACTTGTCTTTATAAGACCATTTTAGTATCAGACGACATAATACATGTGAGACACTTTATATACAGGGGGTCTATCCGGTGCTCAAAAGTTCAAACACATGAACATCCAACAGTTTTGATAATACAAGTTTTATGGTACAATACAATGTTTCTGAATAATATACATTAACAATGAAAGTTTCGTGCAAAGAGTAAAATATGTTCCCTTTTTGTGCCACAAAAGTCATTCTCCTTGAGAGACCGTGCTTGCACTAACTGCTGTGTTGGGTCATCGTATGATTCTGTAATGAAAGAGGGGGAAAAAAAAAAAAAACCTTAAGTGATTGTATTTTCATCAAACCAAGTATCTATAAATGCTGATTGATTTATAATGACCTAAATACTGTATTTCTGCACCCAGATGAATCCGTGCTCATGGGACCGGCTCCTCCCTTCCCCCAGTGGGAGCCAGGATGGAAGGGCGGGGCCAGGGGTCTCCCCTTTCTCTGCCTCTGTTTTGCTTCCCCGGAGACCCCCACCCCCCACCCCCACCCCCCCACCGCCGCCCCACCTTCCACCATCTCTTCTTATCAGAATACGACCGTCTTTTCAAATGCCTGGGTAGCACTATTTTAACAGTTATATTTATCTGCGCATCATTTCCATTCATTACAGATGCTTTTGTTCTACTCACTCTTAGAAGGTGAACGTCTTAACAGCAGAGGCTCTATCTGTCCCTGAATATAGACTTTACGGGCAAGAACAGCCTGGCCGACAACTGACAGAGAGGACAGGAAGCTTCTCCAGCTCCTCTCCTTGGGGTGGGCTTGGTGCTGGGTCCCAAGCTGGCGCAGGAGCAGATCACAGCAGCCTGCAACCTCCCCCGTCCCCAGCGGGTGCAGTCTTTGTTGTACTCTGGTGGCCTCCTCTCCACCCACACAGCGTGTCCCCTTTCTGAGCCAACATCCCGGTTCCAAATTGTGAGCCGGCAACTGGGATTCCTGGGTAACTTATAACTACAAGCCAGGCCCTTGGGGGTGAACACTGGGCTCCAGACCTGGGCCTGTGGCCTGCCCGGGGGATGGTCACAGGTCCACGGGACGTTCATTCAGAGCAAACGCCTGGAGATGGCCCGATGTGCACCTTCCCTCCGCTGTGCCTCCCCTGAGCCTCCTTCTCCCACCTCTCCCAGTCGACCCCTTCCCCCATCCCTTCTGATCAGAACCTTGAGGTCTACCACAAAATAATACCACTTCACGCTCATCCCATCTAAAACTGCTTTCCCCCTTCCCTGATTTCCCCCTGTGCTTTATACTGCTCATATTGTATGCATCTGGGGTCTTGTGGTTATTTGCAATTTCGGCTCTCTCCCCGTGTCTGTAATTTTGGTCTTCATTCATTTATTCATTCCTTCACAAGTATCTCTTGAATCCTGGTATCACCACCAGGCGTAGCCCCCAGGATTGCAGTGCTCAGCAAAGAGGGTCTGGCCAAATGAACGACTGACAAGCTAGGCAAGGGCCACTGCAGGGAGAAGGATGGTCCCTGCCTTCACATCTTCAGAGTACTCACAGTCTCAAGAAAGTCATGTGGGCACATGATGGTAAAGAAACCTGGTGGGATTAGATCAGAAAGGACCATAGGAATATCACGCACGCCTAACCCTGCCGGGCTTTCGGGGAAGGCTTTGCAGTGGACGTAACTCGTGACATTTCAGTTGAGGCTGGAAACATGAAGAGGCACTTGGGATGCAGGGCGGGCATTCCAGGCCAAAGACCCACGTGGGTAAAGGCAAAGAAGAATACGCAAGGTATGTTCGTGGACCTGCAACTCGTTCAGTTTGGTTGGAATCGTCTCGAGTGTCCAGAACCAAGCATGCTGATGAGAAATGAAGATAGAGAGAAGTTTGCGGCCAGATTATGAAGAGCCCTCTGTACGTGGCCAAGGAGTTCAGGCTTTGTCTTGTAGGTAAAGGGGAGCTATGGAAAGTTTTCAACAGAGGGCTTTGTCTTAGAGATCTTTGTTATCTTTTCGTCCCCCACCAAACTAGCGAAATGCCTGCCCAAATGGGTAAAGGATGAAGGACCAGAGGCTTGGCTGCTCAGGGCTGCCGAACTGGGGCTAAGGGCACCAATGAAGGAGACGTCAGTCTTGTGAAAAGGACCCAGGTCTTCCGTTCCCTATTTCAAACTAAGCCCATTTTATAAGAAGATGGACAGCAAATAATGAGGATGTTATTTCACTCAGCCTTATTTAAAACATACCATTTTTATTAATTCAGTAAAAGACAAGCTGGATTTTTAATTTTTCTTTAGTAGTACTAGCCTAAAAGTACATACAGGAGCAGAGCAGTTTTAGGCCAACTCTTTTTTTCTTTGTATTGATTCTAAATAAATACTTCTGCAAATTATTTTTCACCAACACGTAGACGTAAAGGGTAATCAAAATACTGATGAGACTAAGAAACATTGCTATCCCCTTAAATATCAACATAATTATGATCAAAGAGGTTATAAACAGTAAAAAAGTTCCATTACTCAAAATGCACTGTCTAAACTTTCTCATGCATTTTCCTATCTCAAAGAGTCAAGCCTGATCTAATAGAAAGGTGCTTTTTTTTTTTAATTTAAAAAAATTAAGAAAATAAATACAAGAATCTATGACAAAAGTTATCTAAATGGTAGAATGTTGACAGGAGGATGTGTGATTACTTTTTATCATAACGTAAAAAACAGAAATCAGTTTAATAACATTATTTTAAAATATTTAAGTGCTTACTATAGACATTCCACATTCAATCGAATTTTAGTGGTCAATAAAGGAAGCTACACTGCAATCTATCCTGTGTTCTTCTATGTGCCTATATTAAGACACTGCAGAACAAAAACCTAACACAAGTTGGCCATAATAGTTGGAAACAGTTGTTTCTTGGATGCTTTCATCCTAAACCAAAGCCACACAAGTCTCTTCGGAGGTGCAAAGAAATGAACAAATACATATGAATCACTTATTGCAACAGACTGAAGTTGCTACTATAAAGGATTTATGCTTTGCATATAAAGAGAAAAGAATATATATCATTTGAGAGAAGGACAAGGGTATGGCTTGCAAAATTCAAGATGCAACAAAACTAAAGAGCTGTAGTACAAATAACGTCTAAATGGGAAATCCGGCATGAAAGATGGTAAACGCAGAAAGTTCTCTTGGTGTGGAGATACCTGCATACCACTGAGATCACTTATTGTGCTTCTTTTTCTTTTTTTCTCCAGATCAGCTGAGGGTGAGGTCAGGCCTCCCAGTCCTGGCGTTCACCATTGTCTGTGATTCTCAAGGTGGGAATTGGGCATATTTGCATTGAAAAGAAAACAAACAAACAAACAAAAAACTCAGGTGATTCTGATCCAGTCCTCAAGGGCCTGTCCTCACCAGTTCTGAGGATCTTTGGGATGCGACTGTTCGCCTCCTCCACGCAGTACTTTGAGTCACTGAAAATACAAATGGCCTGATTTCATCTTCTGGAGGAAGGAAGGAATGTCTGAGCTGCACAGGTTACTGGGTTGGCTTTTAGGGGCCGGAGAGAAAGATGAGGAGTGTTTGTCTCCAGACTTCACTGAGGATCCAAGGATAAGAGAAACAAGAAGTTGCTTCATGGGAGCTTTCCACCTATTTGGTGTGTTTTTAAAATCACAGACAGAAAGGGAGACAAGAAGCGAGTGGGAAAGATGAAAAGTAGACCAGAGAAGCGCTAAGCCCAAGGAGAGGGCAGGTGCCTGCCCTAGCTCCTGCCCACACCCCGCCACACCACAGAGCCCTTCCTGAGCCCCTGCAGCACAGACGGGGACGCGCAGGGCGAGAAAACGCTGCCAGGCCACGCGCAAGCAGCCTTCTTCTATACGAGTTTTCTGTACTTCGGGTCTGGAGGAAACCACTACACGAGAACAAAGCAGTGGGTAATCTCACCAATTTTACACAGCAATTCAAAGTCCCCAAGGTACTTTAATGCAATGACAGGTTATGAGAAAAAATATCTGTTCCAATGAAGGGAAAGTGTTTTACATAATCGAGGAGAACATCAGTGCAACATCGACGCGGGTTGGGGGGGTGATAACAGGAGAGGAAGTAGGAAGAGAAGAAAACTTCTGTAATCCCACAGAGAGCCATATTCTACTCTGCAAAAAGCCATCTCTTGGAGACCCCATGTCTAAGTAACTGAAAATTGCAAACCATTAATCCCAGTTATGAACAGTTGTTTTACACGAGGGGGGTTTGTGTTAAAAAAAAAAATCAAATTCACAACACACCTTAAAGCTTAAAGGACGATCCATCTAGGTATGATACTTTAATATCCAGGTTAAAAAAAAAACAAACAACCAACCAAAACACTCTTTACTGTAAAGGGCCCCATTTTGAAGGAGTTTGTTCTTTTTTTCCTCTAAAATGTGAAATTAAACTTAGAAAGCTAAAAAACAGATGAGGACCTTAAAAATTCCCTTCTAGCACTATGAATTTCTTTTAAAATATGAGATGCCTTTCATTTTACAAGACTGGAATTCTCATTTGGGGCTTGGCACGCTAACACATGATTAATTCAGCCTCCTCCTTTCAGAGGGCTGACCACATTTACTGGTCAAACGGTTTAATCCTATTTAAAATGCAATCCAAGCAAAATATTTTTAAATTAAAAAAAAAAAAAACCCACCATCCCCTGTAACTGTTCACCTTGGCCAAACTATCCCATTTTCCTGTGATCTTGAATATTTGCACCTATAACAAAGATGAAGTTAAGCTCTGGAGGAAAGCCAGGGGGAATCTACCTTCCCAGGGCAGAAAAATTAAGTCCCTAGCCCCAAAAGTGGTGCCACAGATTGCCCTCGCTTGTCCAATATTTTGACAGACCACGTCTCGTTGTCTGTGCTTTGTAGCCCTCTGTTGGCATCGGCAAAATGTTACATAGCAGTGATAATAAAAATAAAAACTGTCAGAATGGAAGTTTTGTGAGATTTGTTGATTCAAAGATGTTAATCATTTTTACCATGAGTTGTCTATTTATAGCCTTTTGTCTCAAATTCTGACAAGCTTTTAAAACTAAGAAAAAGAGACAGCATGCTATTTTAAAAAGGAATGAAAAAAAATAACAAGCTTTCCACTAATTCACCATGCCATTAGAATCCCGAATTTAAACTGCAGTTGTATTCAATTTAAATGAGATGTTTTCCAACCAGAAGAAATAGGAGGCAATTGTGGCTTTGCAACAATGCAAGGCGGGAAGAAATAAAAGAAATAGAAGGATTAAATGTGGCTGTTTCTTTCAACAGATGGTGACAGCACCATGGCAGCATGTTGTTTTTTCTTTAGTTGAAGAACGCAAACATCCGTAATCAATCATCACTGATTAACTAATTATATTACCCTTCCTTTTATCACAAGGGTTGGACCTTTATCTGTAAACACTGTGGATAGTCTGTACGCTCTTATTTTTCTAGAAGCATATCCCAGTACACATACAGTCGTGCAGTTACAGGCTGCAAACAGAATTCTACATTATCGTCCACCTTTAAGCACTACTGCTTTTTTTTTTTTTTTTTTTTTTTAAACAAAAGCAATTGGTTTCCAACAGCCTGGATAATAAGTCTTTTGACCTGCATTCTTCTTTGACCCACTAAGGTCACCCTGTGCTCAGGCATATAGCTGACTTAGGAAATGCCTGCGAGTCCTACATTTTATCTCCTGCCCACTCAAAATAAAGCTTTCTTTAAATGTGTCTGCACGGGTCCCTGAAGGCCAAAGAGGCATCCCTGTAGCGGGCAGTGGAGGGACAGAAGCTTCTGCCTTTATTAATGAATGCAGACCATTATGAGTCTGGCTGGCTCCTTCCCTGTTCCCAGAAGCATATACCGTACGTGACTTAAAATGCTAGAATATTGACACAAAGCGAGCCGGGCACCCCTAAGGAAAATTACTCCTTGGATATAATGTAGGCTCGTAACAGCTATTAGAGTACAAAATAAAACCCTCCGGGATCAAACTGACATATACTGCATTCTCCCTAGTCCTCAAACATTAGAAGAATTTCTTTGTGAAGGCTCTCAAGGACAGCATTAAACTGACTTTTGTAGCAATCGGCAGCAGCTTTTTGGCTTAGAGCTTTTAGTACTAAATCTCTGGTTTGAATCAATATAAGTACTATATCTTCTACATTAATCAATACATTTGGTTCAATACATGTTCTATTAAATTATACTTTCTAATCAAGATTTTTACATTTCCACCCTCTCTCTTTTTTCATTCCCAAGTTCTTTTGCTAGTAAAACAGCTTTAGGAGTGTATCTAGCTAATGGAGAGAGGATATTGGGTGATCTCCCCCATAGGTTAGAGAAAAAAATACAATGGCAAAGAGTAGCCTTTGTCTTGATAAGGTTAACAGGATGTGAAGGCAGTAAATTAACATTTTCAAAGTCCACATGATTACCAAAGTACTCATAGTTTTACATTAATTAAAAGTGAATTGCTTCAGCTTTGGAAGTACTGTTAGAATGTTCTAAAAATCACCCAAGTCATCCAAAATCCCAATTAGACCCCGTTTTACCACCCCAAAGTTTCCACTGTCTACAAATTATATACTTCTTAGCTGGAGAAATCTGGGGGAATTGTGTTTTCATGGGCCCTACCTGGTAAACATCAGGAACATATATGTGGGTATGTGCATTTTGGTGAGATATATTTTAATGAATGTTAAAAGACATTTGTCTTAAAAGACAAATGTACGGTATTTCCCAAAGTGCTTTGACAGTCTAAAAAACATATTCATATGATGGATTTTCATGACCAGGGTGGTTGACTCACAATTTTTACTTTGGCAGAATTTACTAAAATGAGGTTCTACACTTTTATTTTGATAAACAGCAATGGAATTTCCCAAACTGTCTGTCATGATATGCTTTTGCCCCTCTCTTTAATGCCATGAATGTTGCATTTATGATCATGTTTGCACTGACAGCATTTCCCTTTTAATTTTTTCATACGGTAATGTCATCACTAGGAACTTAGAGAGACACTGATGCATTTTCTTTTGACATTTAACAGTTCACATGGGCTTGGCCTGACGTCTCAAAGCATTTTCTGGATGACACTAAGCTATATTAAAGCAAAAGGTGAAATGGCATCATCAGAAGTGATCAGAAAAATACACAACATTAAGGACAGAAAAGGACTCTTAGGTTATTTAGTTTGTCCCCTTGTTGGACAAAAATTGTTTTATAAAGTTCACACTCTGGGCTAGTTTTAAATGGTTTTGGCAATGAAGCTTCTATCACACCTCCCATAGGAAACGATTTCACATTCTAATAAACCTCACTAAAGGACTTTTGTTGTATTTGCTGTTCTTTGGACATTCATGCTAAATAAGCCTAGAAAAGGTTGGGCTGAGATAACTCTGAAGCATGTGGACACTGGCATGTTTATGAGTTTACGTTCAGAAGCCTTGACCATGTATCTGTAGCATAATGTTCTTCTGTCTCATCCAGAGAAACCAAAAAGACAATCCAGTAAGCTATTTCTTAGTCATTCTACAACATATGTCATTCAATTGCTTTGTTCTAGAGAGAGATGCCTACAAATGACAGAGATTCTAGAAGGCCGGTGGGACCAGGTTTCCCAACCTCAGCAGTACTGGAATGCTGAGGGGGACGAGTCTTTGTTCTAGGGGGTCTGCCCTGTGCACAGTAGGATGTTAGCAGCATCCCTGGCCTCTGTCAACAACATGCCAGGGGCACCTTCCCAGTCGTGACAGCCAGAAACCTCTAGACCTTGCCTCATAACTCCTGGGGGAAAAATCATCCCCAGTTTGAGGACCACTGCTTCCAGTGTTTTGAAAACACATCGAGCTTGCCGCACCTGCTTGAGGATGCGACCTAGTCTTCAGTCTCACAGGTTATCTGCCCCGGTCAAATTACAAAAATAAAAAAGGGACAGCAAAAGGGACACATATATGCCACATGGAACTGTGGCATGGCATTAAAAAATATGGTCAATGGTGAGAATGGGCATCTGCTGAGAAATCAGGGAAAGGATTCTTCGAGATACATAATAAATGGCATTGCTTGTATAAATAATCATCTCTCCAAAAATGTCCACTCATTCAGCAGTTTACTAAGACCTCCCAGGTACCATCAATGAACAAAGGTGGTACATTTTGGTGGCACTTAATCAGTGCTGCTTTAGAAATATTTACAATCTAATAAAGTATAAAGGGACCCAAATATTAAAATCTGGACATTACTATTTAGGCTATGGAAACAACTCCCTACTCTGAACGAACTGCAAAGCCATCATCCCTCACTTGCTGGTCGAGATTCAATAGCAGGAGCCAACAACACCTGTAAGTGATGCTTCAGAATAAAAAAGAAATGGTTTCAGAGCTGGGAGAGTTCTAGCGGCATCTGTTCCAACATCTCATTTTATAGGTGAGGAAAATAAGTCCCAGAGAGTTTAAGCCAACTTTCAAGGTCTTATAGCCGCTCCAGCGGCTGAGCTGGCTTCTGGGAAGAAGCAACTGTTGAGCGGTGCAGGTTGCTATGTTCTCATCCCCGGGCTGGGCTGGCTGCAGAGACTACAGCTGCTCACCGTCGGGGCCCTCACCGGGCACAGGAGGACAGGGTGCCATGGGCCACAGAGAAAGGGCGCCTCACCTCCTGGGCTTAGTTCTCAGAGCAGTCACACTTGCCCGGTGCTGGAGTGATGAGGAGGGGGAGGTTAGAAGAGAGTGACGGGCTCCAGGGGGGAGAGAGCAAGCAGGAGCCAGGCTGAGAGCGACGGAGGGCAGGGTACTGGTCCCTGTGGGGCTGGAGATCCATGCGGCTGGGAAGGGAGGTAGGGGTCACTTCAAACAGAGCCTATTTTCACCACAGGTGCTCTTTTTCTACAACAGCAAACCAAGCTGGGAAAGCCAATGGTGGTGAACAATCTTGAGAATACCTACCTGAAGGAGCCTAGCCTTAGTCTAATGTGAGTCTTCAGAAGCCTAAGCAAAGACTAATTGTTAAAGGAATGCCATGTCCAAATTGCTAATGTAGAGCAATTTTTAGTATTTTGACAATTAAACATTTCAGAGAAATAAAACAAGCCACGCTGGTCCACCAGCTTCAAAAGGACAAATACGGATGACGGGTCATACATGACAATGTTAACTTCGTAAGCATTTCATTTCTCATTACGAGCTTAAAAATGGTAGTAAAGGGGATTCCCTAGTGGCCCAGTGGTCAGGACTCTGCTTTCACTGCCAACGGTGCAGGTTCGATCCCCGGTTGGGGAACTAAAATCCTGCAAGCCACACAGTGTGGCCAAAAATGAAAATAAATAAATACATTAAAAATAAATAAAATACATGAAAAGAAATGGTAGTAAAGTTTCAGTCACTACCTGACCCCTATCTGTTTTGCATATAGGACAGGCTGGAAATTTCCCTTTTTTGAACTGATAGGAGCATGCACTATCTACTACATTGAGGAAAAAGCAAAAAAAAAAAAAAAAAAAAAAAAAGGTTCTGAATTGGAAGAACAGGTTAAAAAGAGGAAAATGGCCACTGGGAAATACATTAGAAGTACAAAGTTTATTTTTAAAAGAGAACAGTGAGTTGAGCTACCTGTTTACATGCATGGAGCCAACAGAAAATTTAAATCAGACTGCAGAGAGCCAGCAAAAATGAAAGAGAGGCCAGAGCTTAAAGATTCTGCTCAGATTCTAGAATTGCAGGATCCAGCGTACTGTGGGACAGAAGGCTTTGATAGGCAACACAGTCTAATAAGATATTCAGGGATTGAGTCAGTGCTTCACAGACAGATGTGTCCATGTGCCAGTTGTTGCTAAGCCTTAATTTTTCCCCCTGTAATGTTTAATTTATCACACTGGTGCTTTCTAAACTAGAACACCTGTAAACAAGGTTAAGAATGACCTCCTTCCAATTTCACATCCGTGAACAGTGCCCCTTCTTCGTGCTCTAATTGTAGATACCTCAAAGATAAATAAATCTGTGGAATGAAGGAAAAAGAAGGCTTGGCAGGCACTGAAATGTGTTCCTCTTGGGTGAACGCAAATTTCCTCTCCGCCTGGCTCTGGGTGTACACACTGACTCATGATGCTCAAGTCATAGTCAAGCCCCCCACCCCATCCCAAGTCAAACCCAATGAAACAAATTTCTGCTAAATATTGAACAGCCTCGTGTAGTAATTAGCAGCAAATGATGGGAGCTTAAATTGATAATTGCTCAGAAATGTCCTCTTGCAAACATTACACATTTCCTGCTCCTCCCTTTTCTCTTAGATTTCGAATCCCAGAAGGTTTTTCCGTAAAGGATTTAGTTAGCGAAATTACCCATCGTCACATTACTTGGCCTAAGATCTTGCAGTCAAGTTAGGTTGTTTGACCATCAGCAGCAAGATTCCACCTGCATTACTTACTTCACGTCTGTTTTTGAAATCCATTGAAAGTTATGTACCTGAAAGCTGCTGGAACAGGGCATTGATGTAAAAACTGACTGGCAGGCTTAGGATTTAAACTCTGTCCACCAGACTCAAAAGGTCATCTGATTAGAATGGGAGAAGCACAAGGCATAGTAATTTATAGTCAAAGGGTAACCTTTCTAGGAAGGAGGAGGAAGCAAGAACTCTTCCTGCTTTTCCACTTGATATGGACAAGGATTCCCTTCAACCAATTCCCAATAATTATGAAAAATAGTTTATTGAACTTGGGCAAAGAGCAAAAGAAATGCCACTTCCTTGTGGTGTATTATTTCTTTCATTAAAATCACTGCCACACTCTCTAGGAGGTAAACTCACAGTAAGAGTAAGTCAGCATGTTATAAATCATGACGAATAACAGAAAACAACCTTTCCCCACCATAAGCAACCAAATGCTTGTCTACTAGGGCATTTGCTTTAGTAAATATACATACAAAGAATAGAACTGTGAAAAGACAATGTGTTGGTTTCCAAAATTTCCCTACTGAAACTGCAGAAGGAAGAGTGTGTGTGTGCACATGTGCATGTGTGTACACTCGTATCTACGCTGGATGTTGGCATGAGTGTGTGCTGTGGAGCCGGGAGAGAGGTACATTCCTGCATGGGCTCTACAGGTAAAATCCCTGGTGTATGCCTTTGATCTTTGGGTCGCCCAGGGCTCATATTCCTGCATGGAGAATGCAATTAGAAGGAGCCCCAAGTAGGCCTTGCTTTAAATTCTAAGAAAAGTCCTTTTAAAATGCGAATATTTCACAAGCCCAATTCCATTTGGGTGTCTCTCACTTTCAATTAAAAAAAAAAAAAAATCCTGGATTGGAGGGAAGGGAAATGATTCTGTACTTAAGTTTGGTGCTTTTTTTCCTTGCTTTTGCTCTCTTTCCTTTCCCTCCCCCTTGCACGTCTGGTGTCCTGCAGAAAGCTTCAAGCCCCTTTCTTTAATAATGTCCTGCCTCGCGTCCCCTGAAATCACCCGTCTGTTAGCCAGTGCGCACAGGCAGGAAGAGAGGGAATCAGGAACGCCAAGTTGCACCCCTTATCCTGCACGGAACCTGGCTGGGTCCTAACATAGACTTGGACTCCCTCTTGCGCCTCATCCCTTCTTGTCCCAGAAGCTTTCAGGTCTTAAAATGGCAGAGCTGCCCACCACTCGGGCCAAGAAGAGCCTCTATTCGCTTCATAAACCCACACGTTAAACTCCCGTTCTCTTCCCATTTCCTGGGCATCTTTTCTGACACTGCTTCTCGGTCTCTGTGGAACAGTCTCCTCACCCCTCGTGGTGCACTGAGCTTCTAGAAAGACAGCCCTTGAGTTCCCCCCCACCCCGACAAAGCTGTAGCTATGGTGAGAGTAATCTGTAACCCTCACATCCTTAGATAATTTGCTGCTCCAAGTTAATTTTAATTCATTACAATAAAGCATTATAATTAAAAAAATAACTCCTTAAAGTGAAGTATTTAACATGATCCTGGAAAGGAAGACAGCTTCCGCTAACAGAGGCCCAGGCAGCAGGCATGGTGCATGCTCCTCTCTCGCTCTCTCGTGCAAATTCAAAGGTGGGCTTGGTGCAAATTCAAAGGTGAGCTGTAAACAAGCCCACGCACCAACACCCAACACGCCGCCGGGCAGAAAGGACTGGGTGGCAGGAGGCCTCATTCTAATCAGTCCTCAAAGGAACCTGCCACACAGAAGTGGCACTTATTCTAATTTAAAGCCCTCATGCTTGCTTCAGTGTTGCAAAATTTATAAAAGAATAACTTCATTAAACCGCCTGGCACTTCAAACACAAATGCAAACCAGCCACAACATAGAAGGAGCTGGCCAAGAGGAAGAAAAATATTCCCAGAGTTGTTAACTCAGATATTCAAATCCAGTCTGCATTTGGGCGCTTCTCTTTCTGAGGACGGGTTTGCCCCGGAACTTTCCTCCACCAAGGATTTCTGCGCCATGGTCCTTTACTTCTATCCCGAGGGCCAGTTGCTCCTGTTAAGTCTGCTTAATAACACTTAAAATCATCCAAAGCGGTTCGGCAAGGCACGCCCCTTGCAGAAATACATCTGGCAGTACCTAAATGAATGCTATTCAGGGCTCCTTTCCTAGTCTGAGGAAAAGATTGACTCTGAACATGGCCACGATTACAGTCCCCATTTACTTGGATATATATTTCAGACTCACCTAAGTTGTTGAAAAACTAATGCAAAAACGTTTTTTTCCCCTTACCCTCGGTCCTCCAGAAGGCCAGCAATGATAAGGGTTAAGTGGAAACATTCTGCTAATTCATGCACAGCAATGGAGAAAAGTTATTGTCACACCCTAAAACACACACTTTTAAAGAAAATTCTTTTTCTCCCCTGAATCAAAGAAATGCTACAATGAAAGAACTTCAGGCTAGAGTCCTAAGCTACAATGCAGTTTGTGTCAGAACACACATCATTTCATGCTGAACTGTCGGCGTTTCTCCAAATCATTTTTTTTTTTTTTTTTTTTTTTTTTTTGCGGTACGCGGGGCCTCTCCCTGTTGTGGCCTCTCCCGCTGCGGAGCACAGGCTCCGGACGCGCAGGCTCAGCGGCCATGGCTCACGGGCCCAGCTGCTCCACGGCAT
>NC_041232.1:38957042-38987017 GCF_002837175.3 Physeter macrocephalus
CGGCACGTGGGATCCTCCCAGACCGGGACGCGAACCCGGTTCCCCTGCATCGGCAGGCGGACGCGCAACCACTGCGCCACCAGGGAAGCCCCAAATCATTTTTTTTTTTAATTTGGATGCAATGAAAAGACAAACCTAGAAACCTGTATAAAACCTCCAAGCCTCGGTGCAAGTAGGCATCACACACAGATTGGTCTATGCATTGAGAGCCTGGGGTCCCAATGATGAAGAGCTCCTTTCCTGTTCAGTGTTTCTCATCACCCAGGTCCAAACGTGTGCTAAGATTTTGCTTCAAAGAGAAAAGAGTAAGCAATCCAAAAGCTTGCAAATGGTAATCCATGGATGGATAAGAGGCAATGACCTTAGGGTGAAATCTCTTAAGGCGGATTTCTCCAAAGGCGAATACCAGAAGACTGTTTATCCCAGCTGTCCTTCAGGACTGAGGAGGCGTTCTTGCTTTCGGTAAGAAGAGAGACCTATTATAGGATATTCATGCCGGGCTGACTGGAGGACAGACTGACACAGTAGATGTGAACGTTAAAGTTATCACCACAAAAATGCAGCATGATGTGTTTTGTATTACTCCTATTCCTAGGATAAACAAATACTGAAATTAACTCTCCATCGTCTTTATAAATTTGTTTTACAGTGCTGAAGGCTCTTTTACATTCACATCATGCAATATGTTGGAGAAGGTAAGTTTGTATTATTTTTCCGCTCCATGAATAAAACAGGGCTAATCAGATGGAATGAATGAGCTAATTCAATTACAGGCAGCCTTTATGATACACTAAAATATGGATTATTGATCTCGTGGAGTTGGCAATGCAGGATGCAAATTCAGTGAGCAAAACCTGCAGATTTGAGTTTGGCTGTTTGTATTCACGCTGAAGTCCGCTAGAACTCTTCTCGCTTTGGAAAAAAACCACCCAAAGAAAACAACCCTAACTACTTAAACCCAGGGCTTCACAAGGGAACAGATGAAAGGTTAAGTCAGAGGGCCGGCCTGGGAGGCCTAGCGGGCACCGGAGCGGGAGTGCGGATGTAAGCTCTGTCGTACTCCGACAATGGAGGGAGGAGAAGTGGGCCGGCTCTTTGGGCCCGTCTGTGCAGTGGTAAGTGAGAACTTATTTGGGAGACTGAAATGTACTTCACAGACATCTTGCCGCAGATGCTATCAAGTCGTGTAGGAAGCAAGAACGCCTTGTGGTGGCCCGGCACTTGTGAGACGGGCTTGTTTGAAATGCAACGCTGCACCGTCCTAGCAAACTCCTTTTGTCTTTCACCTTTGAAAAAAAAAAAAAAAAAAATGCAGTAGCCAACCCCCGTTGGAAAGAAGGCAGCTCTGAATATGGGGTCACGTGGGAGGAAAGCCTACGGCAGCAAACGCTAAAGGGAAAAAAGAAGGTGAGCTCCGATATCAATGTCTGTTGATACACCTCTGTTGTGCCTTCCCATTTCCCTTATAAACCTGCCCCGAGACTCTATGGCCCGCTGGGTGTTATTTGTATTCTGCTCCAGAGTGCAGACCAGACTGGCTCCTGGATTCCTTGTAAACTTCTCCCAGCTCCTCCTTCCCAGCGCCAACACGCCTTCTTTTGACAGGGTTCACATCCTCTCTACCTCTTTATGGGCCACAGCTGAGTGCCGCCCCCCCCAACATGGCAACACAGACGAAAATATGCTCTTTTCTCCTCTGTTTTTAAAAAAAGCCCAGAAACGGGTTCTGTGTTTTGGTAGGCATCCCTCCAAAGCATAGGTAAGTGTCCATGTGGCCTGTTTTCGAAAAAGCTTCCCATGAAAGGGAGGAAGGAGAGATGCCTAACAATACTGCACAAAGTTGCAGACTGGTCGGCTACAGTCCAGAAAATGAATCCAATTTTTCATTCTGTCATTATAAATATTTCATTGCAAATGGTACTGATTTTCTGCAACTGTGGTTAAGCAAAGGGCCTCTGTGTGGATATTTAAGAAAAAAAAAATAGGAGGAAGACAATGAGGAAGAAGGGAGGGGGAATGAAAGGTTAGCAACCAATTAATTTCTTACTTTCAATGTAAAAGATTCTGGGAGAAATTCAACAGTGATATAGTGTGTGACTCAAAGAAGAAGAAAAAAAACATTTACTCTGCTCTTCTTCTGACAGTTTCTCATAAAATATCTGCAGTCCATCTATCTTTTAGTACTCCAGGCTCCTCGGGAGAGCAGAAAATGGTGGTTTAAAGCTCTCTTCAGTGCCAGTCTGCGGGAGATTGCTTTCCACAGGACTCCCGCTGATGGAGGCCTAGGGGAAGAGGCCCAGGAGTTATTCAATCAGCCCGAGACTCTGGGGCGGCTGGGGGTCCTTTGAGGGCTGATTAGAAAGCTGCCCTCCTGTTGCCTGCCTCGGAACAGAACGAAATGAGCAGCTTCTTGCTGAGCAGATTCTGCAAGAAGGAATTTCACCTGTCATGGAGTTTGTCAGAATTTCAGGATTTATCTTGGTGCAAAATTAATAAAATACCAACCAGGATTTCAGGCTGACTACTCAGCTTTGTCATCTCCAAGTGATCTTTCACCCAAGAAAACCCGCACAGTGAGCACAGCCATCCCTGTCCTACTTTTCCTTTGGAGGGTGAGCGAGCCGATGGGACAAATACCAGCCAGACGTCAGGATGAGATTCGGAACCAATTACACACAAGGCTGAATTACAGTGTGGGTGCTACTGTCTTAGTGGGTGACCTCTCACCTCACCACTGGAGCTCTGAAGGCTCTTTGGAATTAGCCCGCGTCTGCAGTAGAAAAAGGCCATTTCTGCAGTTTATAACACAGTAGTTTCCCTATGGCATCACATCTGTTAAATTCATACACTGGTGTCCCAGGCCTGGATTTGATTTATCTTATTCAAGGAGGACTAACAATGGACTCTGTTAAGAGCACATATTGTGAAACATTACACATTAATCTTGGCTCAGCCATGCTCGAGGAGGTGCAGGGTCATCTTTTGTTTGAACCCACACTGTCCTCCTGCCCCATCACCCTCTGGGCTCCCAGCAGAGTGGGGAGTGGGAAGAAGCGGGGAGGGGAGAAGGGAGGCAGGGGCACGAGGGGCTGGGACAGGGTGGGAACAAACCGCTGCTGGCTCCGGGCTGCAGCGAGTTTGGGAGCTCGGCAGCCTCTGCTCATTGCGCTTTAGGAGGTGGCTCGCACCACACAAATGACCACGGCTATTTTAGGTGGCGTTCTGTAAAGCCCAGGGCTTGATCGTTCTGAGCAGAGGCTTTAGGTAGCCCTGAGGCAACCAGCTGTGGTTCCCACAGTGGGTAGCATCACATCACAGAGGGGCCAGTCTGTGGGGACTGGGTTGGTGCTCACGCCACCAGCTGGTCCAAGCCCCTGGACAGAGTGGGCAGACCTTTCTCAGACTCGACTCCGGACTCTGAACTCTGGTTCAGAACAGGATTAACCGGAATCATAATGTCCACCTTGTGTTGCATCCCTGGCCTCTCTCCGCGGACCACAGGTGCCTCGTACTAATCGGTGATTGGCAGGGCATCCTTGGCTCCCAGAGTCTGCGATTGGTTTAAGGCCATTGCTGCTTCCCTGCCCATTTTCTAATCGACATTTTCTAAATGAGACATTTAACAACACTGTGATGCGTTCCTTCCAGCTCTTCCCCTAGTGAAACGCCAAGCCCGTTTTGGAGTGCCACTTTTACAAAGCAGTTAGTCGCCTGACAATATCAATACCAAGAGATCTCAGGAAAGAGTGAGTAACAGAGAGGGAGAGAGAGAGAGAGAGAGAGAGGGAGAGGGAGAGAGGGCTTGCAAGTGAAGGCACAGATGGTGGGCGGGGATGCAGGGTGCTCACAGCAGGCTCCAGTGGAGATGCATTAACTCCACAGAGGGATGAGGGCTTCCCACCAGTACTGTCATGAATTATAACTGAGTATTGGGGATGAGGTCTTAGTGCCTGGCTCACGGCAAACAGACCGTTCTATTTTCCTGCACAATCACCTTTCACCCTTATAAACTCCAAGCACAGCTAAGCATACTGCTGATATTTAATAGTATCACAGTAGCCTTTTATTTGTCTAGAAGGCACACAAACTTAGCAGATGTGCCCAGTGGTGTAAGTCAGATAATTATAAAACTAAGTTTTGGCAAAGTGAAAAAGGAAACCTTTTACGGGCGATTCGGGTTTCCGGCGAGAGATGGTCTTCTGCCATCTGAGGGGCCGCATCAAAGCAAAAGGAGGGCACGAAAGAAAGATGCCAGCCTCCCAGACACGCTGGGTCCAAGGGAAAAGCCTCCCCTTTGCAAACTTTGCCCTCCTCTTACGGGAAAGCGGTTCCTGCCCAGCGACCTCTCCCATGCCCGCCCTCCCTCCCTCCCTCGATAAAGTTATCAATGAAGGAGGCCTGTTATTTTAGGCAGTTTAAAATTTCACCACTTTTAAAGGACTCGTTTACCCTGCCTTTCACTCCCGTTTAAAGCTTCGGAGTTGCTGTTCTAGATGACAGCACCGCGAGCACCGCTTTTAAGCACTATTCATCTCACCCGCCACATCTCAGGCTTTCACAGAACACGGCTCTCTCCCCAATGAGGGGAACTCACTCCTTCATAGCTGCGGGGCAGAGCCTGTTACGAGCTGTAGAATCGCTGCAAATATAACAATAAAGGATACAAATGTGGATTCCTCTGAAAATACACGCTTGGCTCTGAAGCCGCCTGGCCTTAGCAAACTCAGTGAAGAACAACCTATCAATCTTTCTCCAAACGTGCAGCAACAGCTCACTTCATGCGGCTGGCCAAGGGATTGCCACATCGACGGGTCAGAGGATGCTGGAGTGGATTCTCTGCCCATTTCAGGGGATTGAGCGTTGAAGCCCACGACTACCTTCTCTCTAACTCTAACTGCCACAGCAGGTGGATATGGAAGTGGTGTCTTCCAAGAGTCCGATCGAAGTTTGTAAACACAAAGAGTCTATTCTTGGCATTGTGTCTCTGCTAATGTGAGGAAACTGATCCACGTGTAGAGCAAACATCTAAAATAGGAACACACGGGGGACTTCAGCGTGCCTCCCTGGATTGCAGAATGTTCTAGAAATGTGGAGGTCCAGCTCTCGCCCAAGGATCTGCCTGCAAAGGTGCTGAGACAGCGTGCTGTCTTTGCAGGACGGCTGTGCCCGCAGTTTCTCGCTCCTAACAGAGGCAGATCTTCCGGTGCTGTGGCAGCAGGCTGTCTTGGTGACACAGGGGCCGGCAGGGCCAGCAGAGGCCAGCCAAAGCGGAATGTGGCAGAGGTGATGGACGTTTCCAGGGGGTGGGGGAGGGGAGGGAGCTGCAGCACTGGCCGCAGTGCTCTTCAGTACACACTAGCTGAATGCTCCATAAGGTCGCACGGATGGCAGTTCGGAGATGGCCATCTGTCGTCGACTCTGGGCCAGACAAAAAAATAATGTAATGGCAGATCGCTAACAACAGGGCTGTTGGAGGAGGGAATGAGTCCTAGAACGGGGAGGTGGTGCTCTATCTCTTAATAGCGAAAACCAGCCGTCGATATGAACATTAAGAAATTAATGGATGGAGAATTTTTAAAAACTGAGCTGGGGTGCTGTAGAAATGAATCAATGTAAAGAAAGTGGTGTTCGCTTATTGCAGATACCTCTGTTGCCCCTCCTTCGGTCCTATCACCCACCTGACTCTTGAAAATGTGACTGGTAGGGCACATGGTGAAGCAGTGAGGGCCAAATCTAGAAAAAGGTGAGCCCAGGTTGTGCCTCCAAGCATGCACACACGGATTAGGGATTTATTGGTACAAAACGGGTAATTGAAAACGCATTTACTCACGTAGTCCCAATGAGTTCATTGTGATAATCGTGCTTATCTTTCGGTATGCTTGCTTAATTTCTAGGTGCAGTTTTTATTAAAAAGCAAAATAAAGCTACCTCATCTTTAGATGCATTATGAATGCTATAAAATTTTTAACTCCCTTCTTTGCTCAAGAAAAAGGGCAGCTCTGATAGGTTTTTTTACTACTGCTTACATGTTAGGAAGAGAGAAGGTGCAGGGAGGGAGGAAGGCGGGGAGAGAGAGAGAGAGAGACTAACAGACTGAGGTGAGCCGTGCCCTATTTCTTTGTCCTATATGATTAACTTTCTGCCTTCAGTGGTAAGGCCAATCAATCCTGATTGAATTATCCAATATTAACAGCTGAAAGTGATCACAAGTAATGGTGAAAACATAGCTCCAATCAATAAATCAATGCAAACGATTCGGTTCCCAGAGATCCGATCAAATAAAAGAGATAGATCAATTTAACCACCGAGCAAATTAAGTGGAAGCTGCCGTAGCACCAGTTTACTTCAAAAGCCCCGAAGGCCCACAAAGCAGAGAAATGAGGCGGGGTAGAAGCGGACCAGTTCCAGAGCCACACGTTCCCTTGATACAATTTATACTCCTGCAGCCCTCTGAGTCTGTACGATGCGTTTAAGGACTGCGAATTCAGCCCCAAGAACAGGAGATACACAGAGGTCCAGTGGATCGATGGCAATGGAGAACTTAGGTATGGGGCACAGATCAACCAGGAAGAGGCAGGAAGCACACCCCACCACATGACTGTCAATATGGAGCCCGGCTATGGCAGGCCCAGACATGGTGATGGGCAAATCGTTCCAATCTGAGGGTCCCAAAGGGAGACCACATGGTAAGGGACAAGGCAGGACAGGGTTTGGAGTCTTACAGTTGGAGTGGGATAATGAAAGAAATCTCAAGCTCTGTTAGAAATAAAAACAAAACAATTGAAAAATATAGAAAAGTTGTGAGAAGAAGATGAGTTATGAGGGGCAAATAGTTTTAGAGGCACTTCTTATAGATGTGCTGTGAGCAGTGAGACCCACTTCTCCACCCCTCTTGTTTGCAAAAGAGAATTTCAGCCTGACTCCGAGAAAAACATGAAAACAAGCTAAAACTAAAGCAAAACTTGCCCCACACTACACCCCGATCCTACCTTGTCTTATGTGGAGGGGCAAGATAAAACTTTGTTTTGGCCTCTCATCTTTAATTTCGGAGGCTGGCGGGGGGAAGAAGGGTTAGGTTGTTTTGAAATACATTTCTGAAAGCAAATCTAAATGTTTAGTTTTACAGTTATGTGCTAAAAAGAAAAACCAGAACTAAAAAGAAGCTCAAGACTCTTTAATCCCTTGAAAAAGATGAATGTTTAAAAATAAGAATTTTTACCTGGAAACCAATTAACATGAAACTATGTCAAGGTATGATTAATTGGGAAATCGTTCCAGTGAACTAGAAACAGAGAACTAAGGAAACATCTGACATGTCCGGGATAGAGATTTTATTTCCAAGTAATGATGGATCTTGATTTTGTTTACTGAGGTCAGCATTAGGGAGAGGGAGGGGGTCCGGGAAGCAGAGCTCACCCAGTGCTTCCCTGTTCCACACTCTGCACTGACGGCTCAACATCGGCTACTCCACGGCACTCTCACCAGGACCCTGGGGGTTGGGCAGGATGCTTTGTTGTCTCCTACATGCCCATTTTACAGATGATAAAACGGAAGCTCAGAGTCCGTCGCCTGTGAGCGGCAGTGACCAAAATCAAACTCTGGTGATTGTTCTCTGTACTTCATGCCCTTTCGCTTGTACTAAGCTGTCTATGTAGAAATCAAAGCAAAATAAAACAAATTTTTAAAAAACCCATAAAAACTATTTTGAAAATAACCATTAACTATTTGAGATTTTATGGCTAGTTAACTCTCACACATCCACAGATACCGGAAGCGTATCCATCCTTCAAAACCAGCTCGAATGCTTCCCACATGATGGCTTTCTCGATTCCCCCAGCTGGAGAATAAACATTTTCTCTTGGAATACTTAGAACAATTTATCACATATTACCTCATATGATAGTTAATCATATGTAAATCTTTTCTAGTAGACTGTAAATATTATATATTTCTAATTATTTTTGATATGTCATAGAGAACTTGGGACCATGGTAAATTGAAAAGGATAAAATTATATTTTTATAAATATTTTAAATTTATAAATATATTTTCTTACCTCAGAACGGTATAAGGATGATAGCAGTCTATAGTATGGTATCTGTGGTTTGGCCATTAACAAGGACTCTTTTTTTCTTTAAAGGCTCACTTTTTTTTTTTTTTTTTAAATACATTCAACCTCTTATTTTTATTTTTGGCCTCACCATGCGGCTTGCAGGATCTTAGTTCCCTGACCAGGGATCAAACCTGTGCCCCCTGTAGTGGAAGCGTGAAGCCTTAACCACTGGACCGCCAGGGGATCGCGAACAAGGATTCTTCAATGCCTCAGCATGTATTACTTAATACTTTGAGACACTAACTTATATAACAATTATTAAACGGCTAGTTTAGGTAAGGAGCTAAGTTAGTGAATGACCCAGTCAGCCACACAGCAGCCACATTTCAATGCTGTACTGTTGTCCTGTATGTCCCATTCCATATGCAGTAATTCATTTTTCTTTCAGAAATGTGACCATAATACTTGAGCAACAGTGATGCTGTGGTGTGAAAAATACGCATCAAAATCAGGCTGATTTGGTGGGAAAGAAGAAAATCAAACAGCTGTAGAGATAATTACGTATTTAAACTTTAGCGATAGCTGAAAGTTTTGGCGTATCCCTCAGAATGTCAAATCACTACTTTATTTTGTATGTGGAAAATACTGCATCCATGAATTAATGAAGGGAAGGCCAAGTATCAAAATAATCTTTGACTCAAAAAGAACTTAATACCAGAATCTCAGAGCCTCAAGTTCATCTAGGCCAATTCCCCCTCTTCCCACCGCTGGAATTCCCTCTCTGTTCATTAAATTCACAACATGATGCCTCAGAGAACTCTCTACGGGGACACATTGGAAGAGGATGATTTGATCACTGCCACTGAATTGTAGTTTTTCTAGAGGCACCAATTAAACAGTAATTACTGTATTGAAAGAAAGTGGCCTATTCAACAGAAGTTTTACAAACACACCACTTGCCCACACCTGTATAAACCACTTCGGATACAAATATGCGTTGTAGGATATTATTCTTGGACCGTACTATCCTTCTCTCAAAGCAGCTTCCTTAAGTTCTGCAGAAAAAGTTTTGAGGTCTATGAGGAAAACATGTGAAACATTCAACATATTCATTTGCTTTTAAAATAACAAAATGTTCACTTAGTTCAAATAATGCACTCTTATTCCAAAGCACATCTTCCCTACCAGCATGCTAGGTGGCCTTTGAAGTATATTAGAATTCCTTGCAAGAACACGGGAAAACTCTACCAGAAGAAAAAGATGATATCCTGCCAGGAATTATACATTACACATCCCTGGACTGGCATTTAGAACTTCTGGTCAGAAAGGTCTAGAGGTCATGCAAAGACAATAGCTTTCACACTGGCAAGTCCTAGAAGGAGTGTTCCATAGAAACAGAGGTTTCATCTTGCTTAATTCTAAAAGCAACTGTGGTCTGTGATGTCAAAGGATAATGCCTAAGTCCTTGATTCCTGAAGATGGAGAGTGTATTATGAGAAATTATTTGAATTCTGACTGGTACTGTAAGTGATGTTAATGAAAATAACACATCTCCGTGTGTGTGTGTGTGTGTGTGTGTGTGTGTGTGTGTGTGTGTGTGTGTGTGTGTAATTTTATATCCAACAAAGCACTTCTATCCTCAAAAAGATGCTTTTGTGTTTTTAACTGGGTATAAACAGTGAAAGAAATGTAAGTTACTTATTATGGTCATGAAATCGTTTATGCACCATTAAAAGATACACCACAGTGATGTTCCTGGCAACTCTGAATGCTCACCCTAAACCTACCCTATTAGTCTCACTCTGATATAAGAGCCAAATAAACTATATGCTTCCAAAGCTCCAATCTCCAGTTCTTGGGTATTTGGTTTATAAAATGCCTCTGTGAAAAGTCCTTCTTTCTGAACTTTTAAGTGGCATAAAAAAGTAGATGAGTTTAAGTGGTATGACATGGATCAATTTAAAAATCTGCATTAATTTTCATACCGAGGCATGAACTACAGTGGGCTGGTAAAGGGGCTTCATTTTTCTACTCTGTTATTATTTTGGTTACCGATCTGATTTTCTATTGTCACCTTAATTTCACTTGATTTCCCCCCTTATTCTAGAAATGCACAAAACTGTATTTTTTGTATACCTACCCCGACCACTTTCTATGCAGGAAATCAATCAATATATAAAAGTCATATTAGTTCCATCCTCTAAGCACGGGTATAAAGTGATGTGGGTAATGAAGACAAACGCACAGGACTGTGAACCTCTAAGTTCAAATCATGAAAATCAAAAAGGTCTGAAAACTAGAAGAAGGAAAGTTAACTCTGATCCATTTTTCTTAATGTATTGAAACTAAAAGCCATTGTTATTACTAGGGATTTTAGAAAGCAGACCTACATAGGTATTTCAATGACTGTGGATATTAGCTGTAATGATTATCACATATTAATTATAAATGCTGTTCTTATCAAAGGAATGATGTACATTTTAAGCCTGAGTATTCACATCAAGGCCAAATATGTATGATTCTGAGTTGTGGGATTGGAAAAATAAGGCTACAGCTTCGGATTATGAAAGGAGTCTTATTTTGGCCCAGATCACAATTTGAATGAATGAGTCAGAAATGTTCTGAGAGATGTTTGACCTCATAAGGTCTTAACGACTCCGAAACAGTTTTGTGTTCGGTACTATGTCTTCTATACCAGCAGTTCATAGTGTGGCTGGGGGACCTCCGGGGGTCTCCTAGATCCTCTCAGGGAGTCTGTTAGGTCAAGACTAGTTTCATAATAACGTTAAGACAATGTTTGCCCTTTATACTCTCATTAACTCATGAGTGTACAGTGGCATCTTCTAGGGGCTACTTGACATTGGAAGATATAACCTCTCCAACAGCTAGTAGAATTGTTTATTTGTGTATTTTTGCGTTTAAAACATTTCTCAATTTTGATTTCTAATATGGAAGATATCAACAGATAGTAACCCACATAAATCAAAGCCCTTTGTGGTCTTCAATAATTTGTGTCAAGGCACCCTGAGATCAAAGAGGTGGAGAACCCCTGGTCTATACAGTCATGGAAAGAGAGAATACTGTACAGTCCATGAAACCCTAAACTACGTCATAAAAGAAACCTGGAGTCCTGAAGGATGTGCTTAATTGCTTAGTTTTGTCTGCTCGCCAGTGGGCCACAGGCCACCACCGCTGGAGTGTGGGGTTCTTTTAACGAAAGACATTGAAGTGACCAGCAGGTCAGTAGCATTAGAACCTACTAATATAGTACAAAAGTGGATTTGTTGCAAACTTTTTTCCAGGAGCATTAGATGAGAAGCCAGTCTCTACAGAATCTCTACAACTCTGATTTTAAGCTACTATGAATTCTGCTTCACAGTTTACATACTAATTAACAGCATCATTTAGGTGTACTAGCCATATCCTTTACAATCTTAAGAACTCAAAGGACTTATCCTTCCATACCTATTGCAATAAGAATACTATATTTTCCAATAGAAATTTAGGTTACTTTCATGAAGTATACTTTTTTTTTTTTTTGTGGTACGCGGGCCTCCCACTGTTGTGGCCTCTCCCGTTGCGGAGCACAGGCTCCGGACGCGCAGGCTCAGCGGCCATGGCTCACGGGCCCAGCCGCTCCGCGGCACGTGGGATCTTCCCGGACCGGGGCACGAACCCGTGTCCCCTGCATCGGCAGGCGGATTCTCAACCACTGCACCACCAGGGAAGCCCCATGAAGTATACTTTTAAATAATAGTCTAACTTGGTCTATCTTCTATATTCAATTCACAAACAGATGTGACAGAGTAGAATTCTTTTTTGAAGTGATGAAAAGTAATAGAGCAACTTTAACACTGGTGCATTGACACATTATAACAATTAAATAGCATCAGCCATTCTTTCATATATATTTTATCTGACGTCCTTATTTGCTATTTGTTCACTGGTAGGATGAAAGCTGAGATGATAAACTGTAAATTCCTTATTTTGATACAAAATTCACATAAATATGGCTTCCTCAGAGCCCAAGGAGGTCCAAAGCTGCCCCAGGGTCCACAGCGTGGGATGGGAGATGAAGGAGTGGGTGGGGCTTTGGGTCCCTTAGTCCTGCCTCAACCACATCAATCACATCAGACCCTCTTCTGGTTGTTTAGGGAATTCAGTACCAAAGGAAAAAAAAATCACCCCCACCCTATTTTAGTCTAAATAACTTTACTGATAATAATAATGCTCACAATAATGAAATAACTTTGAATTCGAATCCATTCTCCTCCAAGGCCACCAACAAGATTTAACAAAGGCATGGTGCTCTTAATATCATTCCATCTGAAAAATGAAGATATATATGAGACCCATTTTTCAGATGAAGTAAGAGGGGGAAAAATAGACTTATTTTCTTTTTACACTAAGGGACATTTCTGGGTTAGGATCCAGGTCTCTGACTGACACCAGTCTATTGCTAAGAATAATCAAACTGGCCAAACATTTCTATCATATTTTAGAGTTTATACCCTACATTCAGACCTGTTATTTCATTTTTACCTAACAACAGCCCTATGAGTGTTACATCTGTCTATTATTTCTTCATACCCGAGGTTCTGAAACATTTTGGACCAGTGCAAGGTCACACATCTAGCAAGTGGGACATTCAAGGCGAAAAAGTCTTTGGGTGCAAAATTTGCAACTATAAGGCCGTCACTAAGTAATAATTATTCTATTCCGTTACGTAGAAGAAACACAGTGGTTAAGGGTATAGCTTCTTTCTTCTCTTCCCTTCTCCCTTCCAATTTTAAGCCCCTCAGGACAACAATATCCTGGACATCCATCCAGCTTGTAGCCCAGTGGGAACAGAACATGAATAAAACAGGGTTTGGGAGAATGGGCCCTGACAAGTGAGGTGAATGATCCTACAGTCCAATAAACCTGACCCCTAAGTCTATCACACTGGGTCAGAAGATCCAATTATAGGTCTGTTCTAGTTCTTTTTATGATTGACAGCAGCCAGAGGCGAAATTACTTTGGTGTCTGTTAATCCAGCCTCTAATTTTCCCTTTGCCCCAGTACACACAAAGCATCATGGTGGCCCAGGGTGAGTGATACTGTGAATCCAGATTTAAAATGCCCTTGTTTCCTATAAGAAGAGCAACTGAGTTCAATGCCAGTCCTCCTCATGGGGATATTACCTGCAGCTCTGTTTGGAAGAAAAACTTCTGTGGGCATTGTGTGCAGTCATAGATCTTGTCTTCTTGTCCATGGGCAGAGAAAATATGCTGCTGCAACTTGTTTGCTTGAACGAACACTGAAATGATAAAAGAAGAGTGAACTTGGGGTTATTTTCATTCCAAAATGCCCTCCGTCCATGACTCCCGTGAACAGCTGTAGACGGAGAAGAATGAATGGCATACCTTCTGGGTGTGACCACTGCCAGGGGCCTGGGGAGAGCTGAGTCACACGTGCTCATGGTTGGGTCTCTGGCTTTTGTTAAGATGCACTCTACCGAGCACCTAATTGAACCCAAACAGCTCCGAAGTAAAGGTTTATCGAGGCCCTGCCCGCCGTAAATCTTTTAAAACGAAAATTGTCAAATGCACAGCACTGTCTGAACAGAAATGATTCTTACTTCTCAGCAACCCATAGGTTAAGAAATCATAGATGCCAAAACCCTGTTTACTGTATTTGCCTAAAGTCATAGCTACCAAACAGTTCTCTATTTAAATGAGTTAATGCTAAAAATTATATCCCACAGCTACTCTGGGGCACTGTCTATAAATGTGAAACAGAACGGCAGGTAAATTCTCTTTGGATACTTTAAGATCAACTCAGCCTATACACTGAATGCAAGGGTTTCAATAATATAAACATGTTCAATTTTAATGACTACAAAACAAGGCCCTAAGACTGTGTAACAGTTTACCTAGGAGACATACTATTAATAATTAAATTGTATATGCCAGAGGCAGTGTTTGGGTTGGCAGAACTGACTTCTGATGGATGCCTGGTGCACTGACCTAAAAAAGTTTGCATCTACAATATTAATCTGTATAGGCAGGGAGAGGGTTTATTAAAGATGCTGGCATTTGACTTTGACTCTAATCATTAAAATTATTCTAATTGTCAGCCAACCTAAAATATTAGAATATTGTTCTTGTGAGTCATACATTTTAATCATATTTCTCATTACCTTAAAAAACTGCTCAGATTTCTTCTTCCCCCCAACATGCTTTATATTGGAAGGTTGTTTTTTTTTGAATTGCTTTTTCTAAAATTACTTCAAGATACACTAAAACAGTTCAGGTCTGTCAGCACGGGAAAGGCAGACCATTCATGATTAATGCATTTTTGTCTCTTACCTACATCAACCAAAAGAAATGGGGTTTTTATACTGATCTGCAACAAATCTCTATCTAACTTAGCACATTTTACGAGGCTCCTGGCCACAACATGAAAGGGCTGTTTTATTAGGGGTCTTAATCATGAGGAGATCTATGACCCAGTCCTCCTTATGAAGACTTACTAGGAGCTTTTATAAAGAACCCAGACTCCTGACTCATTGTATTAAGACAAATACTACGTTATGGTGAAAACAGAATATATATATATTTTAAATACAAATTTGGAGGAGTCAAAAAATCGTTCCAAAATAAGGAGTGGCTGATGGAATTATTGAGTGAAGGAGCCTCACAGGCAAATGCTAAAGGCAGAACCACCAGCATAGTCTGGTACTGCTTGTGCTAACTGTGTAGGAACATGGCCTCTCTCTTTTTATTTTATTACAGGACAGAAATCTACAGGCTGAACGCAGTGAAGGTTAATACCAATGCTTTGGAATTTTACACCGCAAACCAGGAAGTCACTTTTGAGAGGAGATGTTTGTGTTTCGTTTTGCTTTTTCTGACAAATAAGAAGGAAACATAGCCTTGAGGGGTTTGACCAATGAGTCCAAGACACAGGCAAAATTATCACAAAGGATTTTCCAAAATAACTTTGTCATTGTCGCGGGAGCAGCAGAAATGTGTGTGATCATATTTCAACCCCTATGGGCTTCAAATTATAGTTTCTGATTTGCATTTTTTTCTTTTTTTTTCTTTTTTTGCTGCTGCTGCCGAAAACTATAATGCTACAACATCTCATAAAAGTTTCTTCTTAAAAGTGTAAACTTATATCAACTTCTATTTTAAAAATCCAGTGACACAGGAAATAAAGGCCTCATCTAATGTGTTCATTTAATCTGTTTTCTAGTTCAAAGAACTGGGGGAGGGTTTTAATAACGTCTTTATATTTCATAGGGGGAATGTTATAAAATTCTCCACGTTTAAATAACAGACGTGTTGACAACACGGCTGTACTTCTTTTAGTCCCATGTCTTATGATGAAAAAGCCACCTTTGCCTTGCTAACCTTTTAACACCGAGAGGAGAAAAGTGAATGAAACATGGATGTCATTTTACAAATGGAAAAGAGCAAACTTCTGAGAGAACTTAAAATGCCATTTGTTCATCCTGACAGTTAACCTTCCTGACCGTTTGAGCCTCTAAAGTAGGTGGCAATCGATAATGCTAATCAGCAGAAATCAAACGTCTTCTTCCCAAATTGAACTGAAGTCAGATCTGTAAAAGGCCATAGCAGTGGGAAGTATGCCCTGGCAGGAAAGACAGGATGTGGCTGAGAAACTCTCCAGAATTTTCCAGAAATAATCTTCCTACCTGTAAAGCAGACGGGACACTTGAAGGTACCGCCCATCCCTTCGAAGCTGTGCTCGATCAGGTGGCACTGGAGTTTGGCAGGGGAGTCGAAGGTCTGGCTGCAGAGTTTGCACTCATGGTTCAGTCCTTCATCTGTTAAGGAAAAGTGCGTGAGCAGAAAAGTTGACACCCATCACATCTTTGACAGACTAGTGAGTTAAACTATAACTGCATAAATTAAACTCTTTCCTGCCCCAGATATAAGTGTGTAGTAGTATATACGGTTACTTCACATTATTTATGAATTTATATCAATTGGAAACATTTCTGGAATTTAAAATCGAACGATAACCACAAGGCAGGTTTTATCTTGGGGTAATGCATTTTATTAAGCTTTTAAAAGTAAAATTGGTGTGTCAATAACGAGGCATCTCCTTTTCTCTAACTAGCAAGATTTTATGGGCTGTGTATTTCCAAAGTCCTGAAATAAAGGAACCATAGAAAAATGAACAGCTTCTCCCCAGGCCTCTCCTCTGGTTTATCTAGAAGGTTCTAGAGGTTTCTATTCCTAACCATAAGGTTTTTAGTGGTTTTCCCATTGAAGACTTCCTTTTTCTACTTCCAAGATTTTCTGGCAATTTTGAAATATTATTAATGCTCATAGTGTTTTATAAATGCTCTTTTTTCCTGCTTGAAACTCCCAGTCCCCCATATCTTCTCAGTTCATTTCTCCCTTTATTTTGTAAGACAGTTTCAGTTTTACCCTCAGATCTAGACTGTGCCTGTCTTTCTCCAAAGGCACTTTCATGAGCTCCAGGCTCACTTTTGACTAGTCCTGGAGTTTTCTTTGATATCTCAGGAACAGGTAGAAAAATATTTTGATGTAATAACAATTGCTATATAAAATGAAAAGTTGGTGTTATAGACAGAAAACACTATTTTAATGTTTTCCTCATTGAAATGTTTATGAAATTATACATTTAAGGATTATTCTAACTTGTTTCAATTTGCAGTTATAAGAAATGAAAACCCATAGCACTAGAATGCACAACCTAACACTTCTTCAGTGCTTACTGTGTTCCAGACACTGTTGTTCTAAGTGCTTGCAGACATGAATTCATCCAATTTAACAACAACTACTATTATTCCCATTTTACAGATGAGGAAAGTGACACCCAGTGAGTTGAACTGATTTTGCTCTGAGTCATAGGAGCAATACTTGGTGGAACCAGAACTTAAACCTAGGCAGCCTGGCCTCAGGGTCCATGATCTTAGCAGACATACTATGGCATACACCAGCTATTCCCAAGACTCTCATTAGGAAAAGTAAGGGCTAGGAGGCTTCAGTTTAACCTGAAATGTTATCAAGTTATACTTTTATCTTTTCTTATTTGCAAAGATTAGAAATGCTACTAAGGACCATCTGTGTCAGATGGTCTAGGTCTAGGGAATGAAAGACATATTTACACTGTAGAGGTAACAAGTCTACACTCCAAAGTTATTTCCTTTTACTCAACATCACATGCATGCAGAAGTCCTTCACCAGTTGATATTACTGGCAACACAAAGGCCCAATTACAAAGGGAATTATTATTAGCTAACTAGGAGTAAAATCACTCTATTTGTATTCCTAATCTTTCTTCTCACGCAAGTATGAGTCTTTAGAAGCAGAGGATTGGAATTTGTAAAAAGAGAAGCAAAGCACTAATTAAGCCACCCAGTACTGTCTACATTTCACAGGAGATAAAAACCTACTCTGTATTTGGGTGGCACAGTAAATTCCTTGATTATAATTATGTAAGAAGGAGTTTAATTGTGCATACTGACATGACTAGGGGTTATACAAAAAGCTTTAGGGATTATATAAGATCAAAGGTTTTTCATCTGTTCCTTTCTCTCTCTCTCTTTTTTTTAATCCTAAAGGCACCAAAATTTTTCTAAATTTTGGATATTGAATAATATAAGAAACACTATTTTTTGTAGGGAATTGGGTAAGTTAATCATCAGAAATACTTGCCAAATTTAAATGTTTTCTATTTCTTCAGGGCTGTATACCTTTATTGTGATAGTAAGAAGGTTCCTAAGAGTTCTAATTTCATCTTTAAATTATGTGTTTTGCACAAGAACCAAGATGTGGTCTATGGGTGTGAGAAGTTATACACATATGTTCCAGAATTCTTAAACTTGCAACGTTTGTCAAGGAACATATATAGGCCTGGTGGGTTTTCTTGGGGATAATGACTGACTGTTACATGAACATAACGTAAATTATGCACGTTAATGTGATCTTCAATGTGATGTTATCTTTCTTGACTATGAGTATTTTGTTTGGAAAAATAATAGAAGGGAAAATAAATAAGATATATTTATATGAGTATAAGGAAAATGTCCTCATCGAATTTTATTTATTTCCTATCAAAAGAACAGAGAAGTTCCATCACAAAATGTTAAATAATCAAAAGTTAGTCCAGTGAATTCACAAAAAGGTGACACACGCTCATAAAGCATTTATGCAGTATTAGTGCAGACTTCTTTTCCATGAATTCCATGCTTTGTGAGGGCACCGATAGCAATGATAATAACAATAGCACCCAGCATTTTCAGAACTCTTTATAGTTTAAAAGCACATTGTAATATTGAAAAAAATGTTGGACGTTCTATCTGCCTTTTATTTCTAAGTTACATAGAGGTCTTTTCCAACAAATAACTTGTCCTAGTTATTTGAGTAGGACAGAAAATATATCTGAATTATTACACAGAAAATGATAGATAAGCAAAAGCCAGGATGCTCCAACCTAGACAATGGACATACCCACCCATTCCTCTCGCTGTTGTTAACTTCTCTGCTCATTTCCCCATGTTCACACTTACTTATCACCACAGGGTCAAATGATAATGAATGAGAAAGAGAGGGGGACCCAAAACATGGTTACAGCTGGTTAATAGAATTTATTTTGTACTTTTAAAAATTGAAGTGGGGGGGATAGAGAATAATGGCAAACTAATGAAACTTATTTATAATAAGAATTTCAAAAGTTTGTACTTAGTCTCTGTTTAACTCAGCTATCATTCATTCTATATTTGCATTGTGTGGCAAAGGGCAGTGTCTTAATTTTCAAAGAATTTCGAAAACACCCTTAGTCCTGGGGGATCAAGCTCAGTTAAGCTCTGTTTCCTTTAAAAGCTGAGCTTCCCTCCTTCTTTCTTTCTCTCTGATAGGTCCTCAAGAACAGTACAGAGTAACCATGGTTTCCATTAAACGTCCATGTTCAGGAGGTACCCTATCAACACCTCCAGCTTCAGGTCAATTTAAGCCTTAGACTCAAGGACTTTTACCCAGGAAGCCACAACTCTCACCTTGTTTCCTAAAGGTGCCAAAAGTTTAAAAAATTCAATCAAAGTAACCATTTCTGCTCTCCGGAAAGGTAGCAACTGACAGTAATTGGATAATAATACAGTCTGACTCATTTATTAAAAAGAGATTCTGAGTCAACTGATTTAATAACCATTACAATATTCCATTAAGAATATAATAGGCTAGTACGGCCCTATTTTTTATTAAGAGTTATAGGTGGCATCTATGGAAGAAACTTCTAGATTCTTCTTCCTCTTTTTTGCTTATCTATCTTCTTCAGATTTTCTACAATAAGCATAATTTACCTTTATAGGTTACTTTGAAAATTAAAGAATAAAAAACCACTATCTTTTCTATACCCTACTAATAAAGAGCGATTACAACACTGAAATTTTGAATGTCAAAAGTTAGACAGAAAATGAGCAATATTATGAAGTACAGAAAAACTCCAATTCTGAACATTAGACTGAAAAGTATTCTATCCAAATACATGTGAAAGCAGAAACTAGCACATGGAAAGGGAGAGAGAAACATCACAGTGTGTATTAACCCACTGAATGAGAAGAATATGGAGCTTTCGCTATAAACCCATACCTTTCCAGAACAAACAGAAAACCCCTCTCTCTCGTATCCTGGTGCAGGGGGCATGCATGCCGCCAGCACTGTGGGTCCAATGTCAGGAAAGGCAAGAGTGAAGCTCTTACCACTGAGAATGTGTTGGCAGCCAGCAACTTCCTGTCCTGGTCAACCACTTTAAAGCATGACTAAAGATGGTTTGGGTATAAGTGAGAAATAATGTCACATGTATATAAATTTCAGCTAAAATAATTATTTCCATTTGTTAATCTTCGTTTAAGTGTGCACATAAATGTAAATAGGAATCAAGTCTACATAGAAGAGACTGATGCTAATGTAAATATTTACTCTAATATGAAATGTTGCAAAGGAAAGAATCTGAATACATAATTGCAATACAACCTCATTGCCTTAGAAGGGAACGTGATAATCATTTACTATAATCATGTGCCACAAGAACAAAATCTGTTTGTCTAAGGCCAGTTCAAAGGGGAATGATAATTTCTCTCTCTCCAATTTATAAAACCTGGATGAACACAACTATTAATCAGTCAGTTTTGTAACAGAAAAAATAATAGTTACCATTCGGGGGCTCAGGTACAACCCACGTTATATGCTCCAACACGGCAATTGTTAGCTGAACACAAGACACTGACATTTCAATATAAGCTTTAAACAAGAGAAACCTTTTAAGCAGCCTCTAGACTGTGTGTCTCATGTTTATACTCCTTTTCCTTCAGTAAAAACAAAAATCTAGAGCAGCTACAAGCAAATGTTCAGTGGCTGACTTACACGTAGCTGTTATCCAAGGAATCACTGGGGGACTCCTAATATCATCTGATCAACACTGCAGCCATTACTAAGGACCAATTTGTAACGGTTTATAAGTAGAACTCCTTCTCTTACTTTCCCTCGAGACTGGCCAGAAGGGTCCTCCAGCCTCTTCCACTGCATAAATCTATAGGCTAAAGTCCAAAGCTAGAAACCCCTCCTGGTGCTTCATCACGTGGCAGGGGCCATACTTAAAAGCTCTGAACTGAGTGAGAGTAAACTCTGCCCTCAGAATACAAACAGAGGAATCAAATGCCCTGCAGTTGCAATTTTTCCAGTTTGAATGTGTGTACCACTGTATCCTTCTATATATTTTTAAATCCAAGAAAACTATGCCCTAAACCAATTCCCAACCCCCAACCCTTTACTTTGCTTCTCCTCTTCCCTGGGTTAATTTCCAAGCACACATGTATAAGCTAGGGGTCTGAGGAGTAACAAAGAAAAGCCGTACATGACAAAACTCACCCCTTGGCTACGTTGGCTCACCCTAGAAACCAGGAGTAGAAAAATAGGCAGACCGTACTGCAATTTACCATGCACACAGCCATCACATCTTTCTAGGCTCATAACGCTCAGGCCACTGTGATTTGTTGTGATATAGACAGCCCATATTTCACAACTGTAACACAAACACACTGAAGTGCTAATTTGGCAACGGGGAATATCACTCAGCCCTCAAAGTCGGCCACTAGATTAGTCACTAAGCCCCCAAAGTAAGGGAGCATTTGAAAATACTGAATATTGTGTGAACCTTTTCCTTACACTAGTTAAAAAGTTCTGCCCTATCCTTCTGAACAATTCAACATGAGAACGAATGTTGCCTGAAGACCGTCACAGCACTTTCTTGGATTTTCCTCAATGGCAATATGAGAATGTCTGGCACTGTCAGTATTTCTATGCCACACAAGAGAGAAGTACGAGGTATGAGCATAAGACTCCCAATAAGACAGGAAGGGCACTGGGGATCCCAAGAGTAAATGAGGATTGGGTACCTCAGCTTTGACTCTCCACACACAAAATGTCTAACCCTTAGGTATGTCAAGAAAAGCAAAATGACAAACATCCCCTGTGCTTCAGCCAGAATCTTATTTCAAGGAGACCTACAAGGTGCAGGTCTGCAGTGAACTCAGTTACTACCTGCTTTTGGCCAGTGGTCTAAAGACAATGATGTTTTTGGACTTTGTAAGCAGAACCACTGATACTGACACTGTTATTTTCTGTCTTGAACTTCTCATTATCAGCAGGGCTGGAGCAAGAAATGATCCAACTGGGGTAGGCTGCATTGTACCCAGCAGATTTTAAAGAGCCCAGGGGCTGCCTAGAGCCCCATAAACATCAGCAGCTTGGAAACTAGCAGGAGGTCCAGGTGGGTTGGGATGGGAGAGGCAGGTAGTGGCATTTTAGATGCTCTGAGAGGCAATATTGTCCAATTCCTTGGCTATTATTATCAGTTGTGTTAGCAGTTGGGTAGCAGTTATTAGAATAGTCTCACATAGGAGAAAACATTGGAAAGCTGTTCAAACAATAAACAATAAAACAAACAACCCACTGAAAAGGTGGCTTTCCTCCCCCCTGTAGGGACTCCGCAGCGATATTTTGGCTCAAGTTCGGAATCAGGGCTAAGGGTGCAGACTAAACCTGACCGGTATGTAGGCACCTCCAGGTCTGCATCCTTTTCTTCACTTTTCTCATCTAAACATGGACCCATAGCTGAAGTCTCAGAGTGTGTATTACACAATGCTGGCAAGTAGCTTTAAAGGCAAACATCTGGGGTTCAAATGTTTTTATTCAAACGAGCAAACAAACTTCAGTTTTTGGTAAGACACTGATAAAATCACTTTGAGCTCCTCTCACCCCATTCCCCAAGAAAAAACATTCTTAACCAAGAAAAGAAGAAAGTAGTACATGTTTCTTAGTAAAAATGTTGTTAACTCTGAAGAAGCAAGAGTGGGGTTGGGGTGGGACTGAGGATGGAGACCAACTAAGGCTAAAATACAATCTCTAGTTCTGTTTAGAAGTTAGGGTTGCTTTCAAAAAAATAGCTCCTTGTATAAAGCTTTGATTTCACTATATGCCACGGTGTTCCACGGAAAGAGGTCCAGTTTATTTGAACAGTCCATTTCCTCCTTATATATGTTCATTTGAATGAATGAAAGCAACCCTTTCTCTTTTACAAAGTTTTTGTCACCTGATCTTTAGTGCTGCTCTGCTCTCTGCCTTGACAGAAAGTTTGTGGGTGCACAAGACAGTATAAAAATATTCAGTTCCACTTCACATAATAATTAGACATACAGTATGACTGGAAACAGCATGCTCCCAATTTCACAATTCAGTAATACATTTCAGCTCTTGCCTCACCTGTTTGAGAGAGGCAGGGGCCAGCCCCAGACATCTTCGTGCCAAGAACTAAGTTTGGGGTTACTCAACAATTCATGCTACAAGGCCCGTTCCAGGAGGGCAAGGACATTTGCCTGTTTTGTGTATTGATGTTTGCCAAGTACCTACAATAGTACATGGCTCAAAGTTGACACTCAATAAATACTGAACCTATGGGAAATATATACTTAGCTGGTCCTACATCTAATTTCACCAGAACAAACTGCCAAGACTAACACCAAAACTATGTTTATTATTTATCAATTGAGTTTAAAAACTTTGTTCCATTCCCTTGTACACTTAAAGCCTTTGCATGTGACAAATTCAGACTAGCCAAATTTACCTTATGCTGCTTGCCTTTATTATTTTTTGAAACAAGATTAAAATGTTCTGGCAAATTAAGTATTAACAAAATAACTATCTTATTTGCCAACTTATCTCTGGCAGGAAACTGATGAGTCAAACCTATCCATTATTTCAAGAGAAAAAATGGTATTATGCATTTTATTTCTGAGATACCAAAAAAAAGAGAACCATATGAAAGAAGGGATAATTACCTTTTATTTGTCTCAAGTCACAGCAAAGTCTCTACAGCATACATCCATGATGTGCAGTTCATGTTTTAAGCAATTTTTAATAGTTATGCATTCTTATATTACAGAGCTCTCTTCTTTTTCACTAAATCAGATGTATGCATTTATTACCCTCTTTGCTTGAAATTTCTTTTATTTGATATTAAATACCTGTTAATGCCCTCACATCTGGGACTTCCGGCACCGGCGGAAGTACAGGCATATTTACCTTCAAGTACTGTACCAAAAACCCACAGAAATTGGTAAAATTGAAAGAGTTCATGCAGTATAGACTAAACGTAACCTGCTTTAAAGTTCAATCTATTGGGAAAACATCCTGGAGAACTGAGGTGGTGCAACCATTAATATGAATTCCACACAGCAGTAAGCCAGCAACTCCAGCCCTGCCCTGGACACAGCTCTCATCAGGTGTGTTTCCGTGTTCCTGTGCTGAGCTGATGGCAAGGGTCAGGGCCTTTTCTTTCTTTTTCTTAAAAAAAAATCTTCTTCTTGGCATCAAGCCACCAGTTATCTGAAGGAGAAAGTCTCTCAACACCGAAAATCTGTCTATTCTTGCTAGAAGGCATAAGTTGCTATTGCTGATGATTTAAAAACAAAACAAACAGAACCCCCCCAAATCAAACAAAAGAAATGGAATGGGGTTTACCAGCTTCAGTAGGTATTACGGATTCCAACAACCATGGGTTTTTTTTTAGTGCCTACAGGTTTAAGACAAGAAACTAGCCAGACATTTCCAAAGAAAATTATCTTTCTAAGAAACTTATATTTTTGATGACTTATGGCAAAGATGACATATTTTCCCCTAAACCGTGGTGTTTAGAATCAGGATTCACCAGAACATAGGTCAAATCTGCAATGGAGCATGAGGGTATAAAGGGGGCCAGAAGCCCTCAGATTTCCAAGGGACCTAATCCAGGCCCTTTCACTTTGTCTGTAGCGATACTAAGAAAGTCCTAAGCAGCAATGCAAAAATCACAATACTGCACGTTATTTGCAAATTACTCACATTGTTATTGTTCTATTGGTGTGACCTCAGAAACTTGGCCTTGAAGAATAAAAAAAAAAGGTAATGGTGCAATAAATGCAGTAAGATTTCTAAAAAGTTTATTGGAACTGTGCTGTGAAACTTGAATTCTTCTAATCAGACCATACCACCCCTTAGAGAAATTTTCCTGTGCATTATTAAAGTGATATACTGCAGTACCAGTTAGAGCTCCATAACCTTTAAATTGCCCGATTGTAATTAAGGCCACTAGTTTTATTTAGGAAGGTTCAAGGAGGCTCAATTTAAGTTGGCTTAACTAGTGTGAATTTAATGTCATGCTTCCAGGAGGCAGAGAGCTCTCTGGCCTGGCTGTTCTGTGGCACATGCAGCTGCGGGGTCATGAATTCTAAATTAAGCCCGGCTTTAAAGAACCTACAGATATCGGAAGTAGCTGGGTGTGTGAAAGTACACATCCCCAGGTTTGCATATGTACATCATACATTCATTCACTACACTGGCAGCTGCCTGATTTGGGAATCTCAATACATCTGATGATTTATAGTGTGAATAGAAGGGGGTTAAATTTACTCGTAAAGGCATAACGACCACTTTCATTGAAAGGTGAGGCCTAAGGCAATGTCCAATCTGCATTAATGATTTAAAAGAAGATATTTTTAAATTTTAAAATATTAATTAACCTGGAATTTATGTTATTGTAGACTATCAGATGATGGCTCTCTAAATGGATTTTCTTTTCAAATTTCAAATAACTATAAAAAGTATATATATATATTAAATCAACTATATGTCAATAAAAAACTATCAAATGATAAAATAAAATGTGCATATAACAAAGTTGTAAAGGCAGGAATGTTATTTGCATTATAAAAGAAATTCTAAGAAGGAAAATGTACAGTTGGGTATATGAGGAGAAAATAAAGCGAACTATTTGGACAGGCCATTAAATCGAGTGCTGAAAATAATATATAAGCTTCACTGAAAGGGCAGCAAATCAAGGACTGAAAACAAAAGATAAGAGAAAATGAAGGTCCTCAATGCAGAGACTAGCAGAACCGAAGGGTAGCAGCAGAAAGAAAACACTTAAGGATTTGACCTGTGTTCAAAATTCTACTGGATGTGAGCTCAAAAACATTCATCTCTGGATGGAATGCTGGTAATTTTCTGTAGCTCCAACAGCAATAATGATAAATGAATTTCTTTACAGCCAAGTGGCTCAAGAAGCCAACTACGTTACCACTATATAATTAATAACAATAAGCAATTAAAGAGAACAGTGGGTTACAACTATAAGGTGTCAAAATATATTAAAAAAACTGCAACAACACACTGAAATGAAAAATAAACATACAGGGTGTGAATCTAGGTACAGTTTCTTCTTCCACACTCTGTTTTAGATAAAGCTTTTTATGCTTGAAGGAAAATACAGAATGACATAAAACTACTGTAAGGTGATTAACATCCCTCCAAAAGCACATAACACTCCCAATGCTCAAAGAAATCTGAAAAGTGATATGGAAACATGATTGTGAAGGCACGGGAGAGCTGGCTGACCACGATTTGCCATTATTCTTTTACTAAGAAATATTCTAATAAATACCTCCCTCTCCAAACTGTATTTGTTGGCTCAAACATTTTCAAAGATACCAGAACATTGTGTTTTTTTTCATGTAAAATCGAGAAGCAATAAACTAGGAATGTGTAGGTAAAAGGACAGGGTGAATGTATATATTGATATTTGGCTAAATGCTGGAATGTTTGATAAAGGTTAGAAGGGGCTTTGGAGACAATCTCATTAACTATGGACTTGTTGAAAAGATGAGAAAATTGAGACTAGAGATATTAACTGACACGTCCTCCCTGGCAAAGCGTTTTGGTCACGGCCAACCAGAATCCAGAGTTCCTGAATCCAGTACTACACTGTCCCACCAAACTCTCATTTTAAAAAGTTTCCTCCCTCGTAATTACAACAACTTAAGTAATCAATTATGCAAAGCAAAAGTTATTGTCTCTTTAGATCTCTTACTGATGTACAAATAATTATTTATATTTCCATGCCATCTGGTCACTCCTTTGCTCCCTGACAAGACAAAGCCTGAATTTATTCCAATCCACATCATCCCCTATTTCCTAATCAACTAAGTACATATTATTAAGGTCTGTTGCCCTTGTGAAAGGGCTCGTCTCCCTTCTGGAAAGCAGAGCCTTAGCTGACATGCAATGCCTGTCGGTAATGGAAAATTAAATTCCCCGTATCTCATGATTCTGCAGAAGTGCTAGGAACACCATCCTTGGTAAAGCACATTGGGTTGAGCTGTCAATCTGAAAGGAACACCCATGATTATACAACTTACGGCATAGAAGGCATTCATGGCTGAATGCTGATGCTTTCTCCCAATGGCAATTACCCACTGATTTGGTTAAACTGTCACCTGAAACCCTGTGGTGACTGGGCTAGAAGCTCTCCTGTATGGTATTATCATTATTCAGAAACAAAGACTGATTCCTTAATTCTATTCTACCTATAGCTAATAACACTTCTTCAGGTGCCTGAATCATTCCCTGATATGGTACTAAATGGAGTATTTGGGAAGAAACTGGGACTCCATGCATATCCTAAGTGTGTGGCTTACTAAAAAGGCAATGACATGCTTATGTATGGAAAATAATAGCTCACAATGTTCCTTACCTACATTTCTCTCTTGGGCATCATTCTGGATACACCAGCACATCTAGACACTATAAGCTGAAGCCAGGATGTTACTGGCATACCAATGAGTTATACTCATTCCTAGTTCCTTCTGTCTGTTTCCTGTCAGTCAAGAGTAACATAAGTGAGAGAGTTACTCTCTATTGAGATGGGAAAAATGAAGGAAGAGAGGGAAGGGGAGGCGAAGGGGGAGAGGAAGGAAGGAAGGAAGGAAGGAAGGTAGAAAGATTCATGTTGTGACAAAGATTTCTGTGTTATTCTCCTTAGCTTAGAAGTACAGTGAAGAAGCAGATATTCCTGTATGTTTTGTTAGGTCACAAACCAAAGCTAAAGACTCTGAAATGGGCCTAAAAGAAACCATGAATTAGTTAATAAGTGTCTCTGTTAAATAAAGAATGAGACATAAGAGTCCTTGTGAAGATGGCAGAGTAGAATGACGTGCTCTCACTCACTCTTGCGAGAGCACCAGAATCACAACTAACTGCTGAACAATCATCAACAGGAAGAAACTAGAACTCACCAAAAAAGATATGACACATCCAAAGACAAAGGGGAAGCCACAGTGAGATGGTAGGAGGGACGCAATCACAATAAAATCAAATCCCATAACCTCTGGGTGGGTGACTCACAAACTGGAGAACAATTATACAACAGAAGTCCACCCACTGGAGTGAAGGTTCTGAGCCCCACATCAGGCTTCCCAACCTGGGGTTCTGGCAACAGGAGGAGGAATTCCCAGAGAATCTGACTTTGTAGGCTCACAGGATTTGACTGCAGGACTTTGACAGGACTGGGGAAACCAGAGACTCCACTCTTGGAGGGCACACACAAAGCAGTGTGCGCATCAGGACCCAGGGGGAAGGAGGAGTGAGCCCATAGGAGACTGAACCAGACCTACTGCTAGTGTTGGAGGGTCTCCTGCAGAGGTGGGGGGTGGCTGTGGCTCACTGTGGGGACAAGGACACTGGCAGCAGAAGTTCTGAGAAGTACTCCTTGGTGTGAGCCCTCCCAGAGTCTGCCATTAGCCACACCAAAGAGCCTGTAGCCTCCAGTGCTGGGTCGCCTCAGGCCAAACAACCAGCAGGGAGGGAACTCAGCCCAACCCATCAGCAGACAAGCAGATTAAAGTTTTACTGAGCTCTGTCCACCAGAGCAACACCCAGCTCTACCCACCACCAGTCCCACCCATCAGGAAGATTGCACAAGCCTCTGAGATAGCCTCATCCACCAGAGGGCAGACAGCAGAAGCAGGAAGAATTACAATCCTGCAGTCTGTGGAACGAAAACCACATTCAAAGAAAGACAGACAAAATGAAAAGGCAGAGGACTATGTCCCAGATGAAGGAACAAGATAAAATCCCAGAAAAACAACTAAATGAAGTGGAGATAGGCAACCTTCCAGAAAAAGAATTCAGAATAATGATAGTGAAGAGGATCCAGGACCTCAGAAAAAGAATGGAGGCAAAGATCGAGAAGATGCAAGAAATGTGTAACAAAGACCTAGAAGAATTAAAGAACAAAAGAACAGAGATGAACAATACAATAATTGAAATGAAAAATATACTAGAAGGAATCAACAGCAGAATAACTGAGGCAGAAGAATAGATAAGTGACGTGGATGACAGAATGGTGGAATTCACTGCCACAGAACAGAATAATGAAAAAAGAATGAAAAGAAATGAAGACAGCCTAAGAGACCTCTGGGACAACATTAACACTGTTAATGCAACATTTGCATTACAGGAGTCCCAGAAGAAAAAGAGAGAGAGAAAGGACCCGAGAAAATATCTGAAGAGATTATAGTTGAAAACTTCCCTAACATGGGAAAGGAAATAGGCACCCAAGTCTAGGAAGTGCAGAGAGTCCCAGTCAGGATTAACCCAAGGAGAAACACACTGAGACACACAGTAATCAAATTGACAAAAATTAAAGACAAAGAAAAATTATTAAAAGCACAAGGGGGGGCTTCCCTGGTGGCGCAGTGGTTGCGCGTCCACCTGCCAATGCAGGAGACACGGGTTCGAGCCCTGGTCTGAGAAGATCCCACATGGTGTGGAGCAACTAAGCCCATGTGCCACAACTACTGAGCCTGCATTCTAGAACCTGCAAGCCACAATTAACTGAGCCCACGTGCTACAACTACTGAAGCCTGTGCACCTAGAGCCTGTACTCTGCAACAAGAGAAGCCACCACAATGAGAAGCCTGTGCACCACAACGAAGAGTAGCCCAAACTCGCCACAACTAGAGAAAGCCTGCAACAAGAACCGTATATATGCTGTCTACAAGAGACCCACTTCAGACCTAGGAACACATACAGACTGAAAGTGAGGGGATGGAAAAAGATTTTCCATGAAAATGGAAATCAAAAGGAAGCTGGAGTAGCAATATTTGTATCAAATAAAATAGACTTTAAAATAAAGAATGTTATAAGACTGAAAGTGAGGGGATGGAAAAAGATTTTCCATGAAAATGGAAATCAAAAGGAAGCTGGAGTAGCAATATTTGTATCAAATAAAATAGACTTTAAAATAAAGAATGTTATAGGAGACAAGGAAGGACACTACATAATGATCAAGGGATCAATCCGAGAAGAAGATATAACAATTATAAATATATATGTACCCAACATACGAGCACCTTAAGACATAAGGTAAATGCTAACATCTATAAAAGAGGAAATCGACAGTAACACAATAATAGTCGGGGACTTTAACATCTCACCTACACCAATGGACAGATCATCCAGACAGAAAATTAATAAGGAAACACAAGCTTTAAATGACACAATAGATCAAA
>NC_041232.1:38987066-38988071 GCF_002837175.3 Physeter macrocephalus
AGGATAGATCACATTGTGGGTCACAAATCAAGCCTTGGTAAATTTAAGAAAACTGAAATCACATCAAGCATCTTTTCCGACCACAATGCTATGAGATTAGAAATAAATTACAGGGAAAAAAAACATAAAAAACACAAACACATGGAGGCTAAACAATACGTTACTAAATAACCAAGAGATCACTGAAGCAATCAAAGAGGAAATAAAAAAATACCTAGAGACAAATCACAATGAAAACATGATGATCCAAAACCTATGAGATGCAGCAAAAGCAGTTCTAACAGGGAAGTTTATAACAATACAATCCTACCTCAAGAAACAAGAAAAATCTCAAATAAACAATCTAACCTTATACCTAAAGGAACTAGAGAAGGAAGAACAAACAAAACCCAAAGTTAGTAGATGGAAAGAAATCATAAAGATCAGAGCAGAAATAAATGAAACAGAAACAAAGAAAACAATAGCAAAGATCAATAAAACTAAAAGCTGGTTCTTTGAGAAGATAAACACAACTGACAAACCTTTAGCAAGACTCATGAAGAAAAAGAGGGAGAGGACTCAAATCAATAAAATTAGAAATGAAAAAGGAGAAGTTACCATGGACAACGCAGAAATACAAAGCATCATAAGAGACTACTACAAGCAACTCTATGCCAAAAAAATGGACAAGCTGGAAGGAATGGACAAATTCTTAGAAAGGTATAACCTTCCAAGATTGAATCAGGAAGAAATAGAAAATATGAACAGACCAATCACAAGTAATGAAGTTGAAACTGTGATTAAAAATCTTCAACAAACAAAAGTCCAGGACCAGATGGCTTCACAGGTGAATTCTATCAAATATTTAGAGAAGAGCTAACACCCATCCTTCTCAAACTCTTCCAAAATTGCAGAGGAAGCAACACTCCCAAACTCATTCTACGAGGCCAACATCATCCTGATACCAAAACCAGACAAAGATACTACAAAAAAAGAAAACTACAGACCAATATCACTGATGAATAT
>NC_041232.1:38988572-39046072 GCF_002837175.3 Physeter macrocephalus
TCCTAAAGATGCCACCAGAAAACTACTAGAGCTAATCAATGAATTTGGTAAAGTTGCAGGATACAAAATTAATGCACAAAAATCTGTTGCATTCCTGTACACTAAAAATGAAAGATCAGAAAGAGAAATTAAGGAAACAATCCCATTCACCACTGCAACAAAAAGAATAAAATACCTAGGAATAAACCTACTAAGGAGGTCAAAGACCTGTACTCAGAAAACTATAAGACAGTGGTGAAAGAAATCAAAGATGACACAAACAGATGGAGAGATATATCATGTTCTTGGATTGGAAGAATCAATATTGTGAAAATGACTATATTACCCAAAGCAGTCTACAGATTCAATGCAATCCCTATCAAATTACCAAGGGCATTTTCTACAGAACTAGAACAAAAAATCTTAAAATTTGTATGGAGACACAAAAGACCCCAAATAGCCAAAGCAATCTTGATGGGAAAAAAATGGAACTGGGGGAATCAGACTCCCTGACTTCAGACTATACTACAAAGCTACCCACGCACCTATGGTCAACTAATCTATGACAAAGGACGCAAGGAAATACAATGGAGAAAAGACATTCTCTTCAATAAGTGATGCTGGGAAAACTGGACAGCTGCATGTAAAAGAATGAAATTAGAACACTCCCTAACATCATAAAGAAAAATAAACTCAAAATGGATTACTGACCTAAATGTTAAGACTGCACACTATAAAACTCTTAGAGGAAAACATAGGCAGAACACTCTATGACATAAATCACAGCAAGATCCTTTTTGACCCATCTCCTAGAGAAATGGAAATAAAAACAAAAATAAACAAATGGGACCTAATGAAACCTTAAAAGCTTTTGCACAGCAAAGCAAACTATAAACAAGATGAAAAGACAACCCTCAGAATGGGAGAAAATATTTGCAAACGAATCAACAGACAAAAGATTAATCTCCGAAATATGTAAACAGTTCATGCAGCTCAATATTAAAAAAACAAACAACCCAATCAAAAAATGGGCAGAAGACCTAAACAGACATTTCTCCCAAAGAAGACATACAGATGGCTAAAAGGCACATGAAAAGCTGCTCAACATCACTAATTATTAGAGAAATGCAAATCAAAACTACATTGAGGTATCACTTCATGCCAGTTAGAATGGGCATCATCAGAACACCTACAAACAACAAATGCTGGAGAGGGTGTGGAGAAAAGGGAACCCTCTTGCACTGTTGGTGGGAATGTCAATTGATACAGCCACTACGGAGAACAGTATGGATGTTACTTAAAAAACTAAAAGTAGAATTACCATATGACCCAGCAATCCCACTACTGGGCATATACCCAGAGAAAACCATAATTCAAAAAGACACATGCACCCCAAGGTTCATTGCAGCTCTATTTACAATAGCCAGGTCATGGAAGCAACCGAAATGCCCATCGACAGACGAATGGATAAAGAAGTCATACATACAGAGTGAAGTAAGTCAGAAGGAGAAAAACAAATATCGTATATTAACACATATATGTGGAATCTAGAGAAATGGTACAGATGAACTGGTTTACAAGGCAGAAATAGAGACACAGATGTAGAGAACAAACGTATGGACACCAAGAGGGGAAAGTGCCGGGGCGGGTAATGAATTGGGAGATTGGCATTGACATGTATACACTAATATGTATAAAATGGATAACTAATAAGAACCTGCTGTATAAAAAAATAAATTTAAATTTTAAAAAATGAGACATAATTAAGGATAGCTCTTTCTCAGATAGCAATTCCTTACATTACCTTCTGCAAAGCTATTAAATATTTCTAAGACTATAATGCCAAATTATAAAGATGCTTTGGGCACAATAAATTTTTAAGCCCCTATCTTTATGACAGTTTTTCTAAAACCTGAACCAGCTCATTCAAGATCCATTTAAAAAATTTAAATATTGTATACTCTGTCAATGTAAAGAAGGCTGATAATTTCCTAACAGAAAAAAAAAAATCTATTGAAAAAAGTCACTAAAATATCTATCAATGGCTTTAAGCATTTTATATATTTAAAAGCTCTGCTTTGCCCCTCTGCACGATGTGATGCAATCAGCATAGAATTACAATGCTGTCTTAAACAATCTAAGTAGAAATCTGATACTCAAAACTATAAAATTTATATCTTTTCTGAAAGCAAATCATATTTAGCTCACTTATCAATTTCATTGTTAATAAAGGAAAATGTAAAATTCCAGGATAAAAGGTGACCTACGGTGATGTCTTGGCCTCCTACTCTTCCTTTGCTTCTGAAAAGCAGTAGCAATGTCTCTTCTTAAAGACAGAGATTAGCATGAGAGTTTTTATATTTGACAATCTGGAGAAAAGTAAATACAGTGTATAATTTTGTAGGATAGTAACTGTTGGGTAAGATGGAGGCGAACAGTGTGATATGAACCGGCAATGAACAAAGTTCTCCTTTCTCTGAATACTGGAGGGAAGACATTTCAGAAATTAAAATGAGAGTGGGTAAATATAGATTAGCCTTGTATGAATGTGCAGAAAGGAATAAAGTGAGGTCACTATTTTTGCATATTTTCAACCAATCACAATAACTGACCATGGCATGGATACTTATATTTAGAGAAAAATGCTTAGTAACAAAATAAATTTTCTTCCCCAGAATGGGAAGAGAAGTTTCCTTAATTAAATATTGGCCCACCTATTTCAAAGGATTAAAAATGAAATAAAACCTCAGAGAATTAGATGTAGCTAAGACTATCACATTACCCTTACGAGTGAGCACATGATCGATGAGGAAGCTATAGATTGTCATCTTGGCCAGACGAGTCCATTCTGAGCCTTTTTACTCTACCTAATGGCACCCACAATGCAAGCGGACACCCCCTCAAAAGGGAACAGCATGAGAAAGGAGAATGCAATCGAGTAACACACAGAGGCAGAATCTGTGCACCTCTTTAGATCTGTGCCTCTAGAATCTGAGCATCTCTCTTTTGAAATGAATATTAGAAAGTCTGTCTTAAAATGATAACAGTGGGGAAATTCCAAATCAAAGTAGTCACTGTGGCCTTAACTCACCCGATTAGGCCTACATATTACCTCATTTGCTGCAAAAGATCATACTTTGTGCTCAGGCCAACACGACTTTTAAGCACAAGAAGCTGAATGAAGTGTCTATACAATTCAAACCCAGCTCTCCCTGCCCCCCACCATTTTTGTGTGTGTGTGTGTGTGTGTGTGTGTGTGTGTGTGTGTGTGTGTGTGTGTGTTTTTGGAAAGCCCCATAAGAAGGAGGTTCTTATCAGTACTAAGACTATTACAGTGGTACATTTTCCTCTACCTGAGGATGATTATATATATAACAACTTATTATATTTACAGAGCATTTCACAATTTTCAAAATGTGTGGTTGTGGGTGTATATACTTCGAATCTCAGTTAATCTGCTCAATAACACGGATTGGTCCAGGTTAACTCAAATCCTAGGAAGAGTAAAACTCAAAGTCACATGGGTAGTGACTGGTAGATCTGGGCTCAGATCTGGGTCTAGGCTCCAGATTACAGGGAAGAAAATAATTACATTTCAACATGGAACCAAGTTTTTAGTTTAATCATCTATGATATTTAGTTCACTGGGTCACTATGCTCAGGAAGAGGGGAGATCATCCAGCAGTTTGTGTTGATAATGTGTTTAGTTAAGGCAGTGATTCACGAAGGGAGGAAAAATCAGAAAAGTATACTTTCAGCATGGACCTTTCTGATTATCTTAATGGTTTATTTTAGTGTCCTTTGAAGGTTTAAGGCCAAACATAAGATGCTCTCTCTTTAGGTTATTACTTTTTAATTTATCAAGACTCAATTCAAAACTTGGCATTCAAAAATCTGACTAATTCATGAAGAAATAACATACCTCAATTTTGCGGGTATGGGTAAGGAAACTGATATGATTCATTTCATTAATGAATCTGTTTTTAAAAACCAAAAAAGTCATTATTTTCAAACTGTGTGAAGCAAGGCAGAGTCAGTTGTTTCCCAACAAATGGTACCAGTTACAAGGCTGTTTTCTCGTCCGCCATGTGGGATTTTCACATAGACTGTTAAATATAACTTACTGAGTTGATTTGGAAAATACCAAGAAAACCATACACTGTACAGCTCAAATGATTAGAGTTAACAAAAACAAACAAACCCCAGAATTGTAAATAAAAAGTCAGATTTCCCTGTACTGCATTTGATTGCATTAATTGATGTTTTAAAAAAGTCCGTTGAAAATAAAGCCCAGCAGTAGCATTTTTCTTTCCTCAATCACAATAGCAGCACATTACAAACACTACCAAAAGGTCCCCTGGTACGTTTGTAAAGTTCCACTCTGGCAGTAAAATGTGTGTTCTCCATTTCCATCTCTACCCTCCCAAATATGTATGAAAGCAGGTCACAAATGCAATTAAGCCTCCTTGCACATTGTTTAAATATTTATTTCCAATGAAGACTCAGAACCTGAATGATCAGCCACTAAACTTTCTAATTTGTAAAAACACCCACAAAATGTTATTCTAAAACAGGGTTTGACCTCTGGTAACAGGCAGACCTTTACTATCGAGTCTAGTTTTTGTAATCTGTCATGTTTCCACAATCCTGATAAGTGAGGCATGAACTTTGGGGGGCCTAGCATACTAGCTAACAACAGACCTCTACCAGAGGCTTCAATGGACTTACACCATAGTGGGTAGGACAGATAGTGTTTATAAAAGGCATCACAGACATCATCTGTAAAGCTTCTCTTCCTATGCACCATGAGGGAGTGATTTTAAAAACTCAGGCTTTGGCATCACTTGGTGGTGTCAGGTAGGATGCCCAACCCTGCCCCTAACAAGTGGTGTAGTCTCACCTACGTTACTTAACCTTGCCTCAGCCAAACTGTCTAGTGAAGGGGGCTGTCAGGTACCCACATCAGAGGGCTGAGAAGTGAGACTCAATGGAGATGATCCACAGCAAGTGTCCAGCACGATGCCTGGCCTATGGTAAGTGCTCTGTAAGTATCAATTATTTTTGTTAAGCATGAAACACACGTTTGCTCCATCTGTTGAAATACCTTATATCAAGGGGTTTTACTCTATAGAGTTCATTTATTGACTCTGGGCCTCTATATTCTCCCCCTTCTCTCCATACAAAGTGCTCTGTTAGCTGCCCCAAAGTAGTTTTGCTTCCCCAAACAATTCAACATGTAACCAAAGAGATCTTTTCCACACTATTCCTCTACCAGTGACATGCCTCTTGCCTAGTTTTCTTACTTCTGATCAGCCCCAAAATTTAAAAATAAAAGCAATTGTGTGTTCAGCCCTGTCCTCTGTATTTATTTCTATCTCAAGAAATAACAGTATTTTCACGTTTTCTAGCAGGGCAGCCTCACTGGCTACTGGTCAACTTCATTTTCTCTTGATGAGCAGAAAAATGATGGCCAGGTCCTGTGCTGTGCATTATACATCTAGCTGCTACCATTTCCCAGGTATGGACTTCTGCTGAGCCCTGCCTGGACATTTTTCTCCATTTTACATTTTTAAGTCTCAGGTAGAAGGAATGGGATAAAAAGAATGGGCTTATTAAGTACTTTCGATGCTACTGCACTCTGCTTGTGCCACAATGTCCCTACTAATCGGTGGCAATCACAGTTTTCTTTCTTTAGAATGCTTCCTCATTGTAATCTCTAGAAATCAGAAGGTATCAGAAGTCATGCTGTTTCAAAATATTCTCAGGACAAGTCTGATTTTAAAAATGAAATTAACAGTTGCTAGGGCAAAAAATACGTTTCAAAAATCGAGTATGAAATATCTGCCTTGAGTGTCGGCATTATTGGAGTCTCTCAAGGCCTTTCCCCTTTTAACTGAGTGCTATGACATCTGGCCAGCTGTTCTTAGTAAAAGGGATGCCCCTGGTCAGTTGGTGAACAATGAGCGGGTAAGGAGGTGCACAGCACCCCGTGTGCTGCCGCGATGCTTTCCCTGGTGTTAAGGGGCTAACCTGCCCCTTCATTAGCCTTCACAACTCTCCCTCACTGAGGCCCGGGCTTGGGTCTTCTCATTAGCACTGAATTCCCCGCCTCTGAGCAGAGCACAGATGTCAGGCGAGTCTGACCCAATATCTGGCTGATCAGATGCTGTTTACTTTCCTAAGCCGGAGGTTTTAGGGCATCTTGAGCCGCGGCAGTGGGATTGTTCCCCGGCCCTCCTTGTTGGGGGGGCAGCAATGGAATTCACAGCAGGCCCCCAAATGGCCGAGCCCACAGCCACAAATCCGTGTTAGGCGATGGCTGCTGTTTTCCATGGGAAGCTTCCCTAAAGGACAAAGGGTCCAGACTGCTTGTCTGCAAAGGAGATCTGCAGGAGGCTCTGGTCCCCTGAAACCCCCAGGCTTGCGTTGGCACATCCAGCCCAGGGCAAATGGACAGCTAGCTTGTCCTCCCTGGAAAAAGTTCTCTGTATGGAATTAAATAAATAAATAAGCACACGCATACATACATGCATACATACATACAAATATGATATGAATCTCTTTAATAATTTGAAGAAATCGTCTCGGCTCACGTATGAGGCAGTCGTTAGGGGCCTGTGACAAAGGGGCCTTTGGGTTTTCTCTTTACCTTTGATGTGCATTATGAAATGTTAATGTCCATCCCAGCAGAGCCTCTTCCAGAAGTACACCCATTCTCAAAAGGCTTACCCCTGCCCTCTGCAACTTCCACTCAGATGATCCATTTATACTGAAGTGCTGACTTTGAGCTCAACCCAGAAACACTGACATTTTTTAAACATGGCTATAGCTAAACTGCTGAATAAAATTTACTGATGATAAAGAGCATGGCTTTGTGGTGATTTAATCACACACAGACACACACACACACACACACTCCTATCCTGTGCATCTTGACATTACATCTATACTTAATGTATGAAACTTAACTCCAAGCATTTCATCTATAGTAGGTAACGTGGGGTGGAGGGAGTGTCCACAGAATCTATAATTTTGTGTTGATTAGGTAGGAAACCACCACAAGCACATATTTTGATATCTCTATTAACAGCCTGTTCATGTTGAACTACAAAACTTGGTTGTACTTCTTTCACCATCTTTGCCCAAGACAGACCAGTAAACACAATTCCTCTCTCTATAATTAGCCTTTTCTCTGAGGGCCCTGAAGTAAGTCTGCATGCCGTAGATTTAATACCCAGTGCTATATCCATATGTGCTGCCCTTGCCTGGTCCCAGAGCATATAAACTCCCCTATTAGCAGCCTTGACTGCTTAATTATGCAGATTTTTTTTGTACCCGCCTGCCTGTAAAATTACTGTGTCTAACCTTTTTTTTTTTTTTTCCTCTTTGCACCATGCTGGCCATTCTAATGAAATCGGCATAGGGGAAAGGGCCTGATTTGCAGTTATGGAGGCTGGATCGCACTGGCAATCTGTCCTTGGTGGGAGTTACAAAAGAAGTCAAATGCCTTCATCTGGTTCTACCCTATCATCCCCAAGGTGATTGAGTTCACTTCCCAATGCTTCCCAAGTTTTCCTCAGGCTGTCCAATCAGCATGTCCACCAGGGAGCCCAGCCTAGCTTGCAACAGTCTCTGTATCTAGTTACAGCCCCACCAGGGACAGTCAACCATCCACCCCCAAGCCTTCAGATGAAAACCTTTTCTAACAAGGCCGCCCAGCGCCAATGAAATAACACACATCTGCATATCCACTGGGTCCCATGTTTCTTGTGCTCATGGATTATGTATCTTGCAGCCTCTAATAAAGAAATGCAGTTCTTTGTTTAATGTTTATCTTGTGCTTGTTAAGCAAATGCTAATGTTGTATCAGAATGCTTTAGTGCTATTTGGGTTTTTGGTGATTTACTGCAAGACAATCTGCTGTGAAGTAAATTTAGAGAGAGAGAGAAAAGAGGAAAAAAGAGCCTTCTGGTTGAAAGAGAGAAAAAGAAAATGGTTTGACAGAAAAATCTGGGAAAAGGGGATGACAGCGTGTGGGGAGAATGAGAGTGAAAGTGCATTCCGGATACAGAGCAAAAGCCTGACACAGAGAGATAGATAGATAGGCGGACAGAGGGACAGACATACACGTACACACATGTGGAGGCGGGGACAGACAGCAGGGCCTTATATAAATCCCCTGGCCCCAGGCTGACATACCCACTTTACCACTGGACAGTTTGAGATTTGAAGCTGGAGAATAAACCCAGTACAATTTCCAAAAGGGATGAGATGATAACTTCCCCTTCGGTGATAAGGTAAACAGTGTCCTGAAGGGTAAACAAAAAATAAAAAAGCCTTTTTTTTGTTGTCTGCCTTTGTGCCCTGATGGTTAGCACTGTGCACTGTTATTCACAGACCACAGGGAAGCCCTAAATTTAATTGTTCATGCCTAGCTCTGCTAGAAATAGGCAAAAAAAAGAATCAGAACCTCCCTCCTCCCAATTTCAGGGAGAGGTGAGGATTGGGGAAAAAGAAAAGAGGGTGGCGGCTTGAAAGCTAATGAATGAATGCCCTTTATTTATCCTTTGGCAAGATAGGATATGGATATCCACAGCACAAACCTTTCCCTCCTGCTTTCCAATGCCTGCAGTCCTGTTAGGGAAGAGGATGTCATTTTTATACCGAGAGATCACATGTTTCCACCGTATTCACATTTTTGATAGGAGAGGTCAAAATGCAATTCTCTAAAAGTAGAGTCCAGGGGTCTATATACTTTATAATTACTGTTATTATAATTTGTTGACAAATAATGAGGTTAACGAGGTCTTAGATTTCTGTGTTTTACAACATACAAAGACTATCTGATAAGAGGCAATGATCTTGCAATATATACAAATATCAAACCATTTTGGTATACACCTGAAAATAGTATGCTATTTGTCAATTAGATCTCAGTTTAAAAAAAGAGATAATGATGGAGAGAACAAAAAAGTGATTAGGATAAAAGAGTATTTTGCTCAGGAAATACACTTGTCACAAATCATAGTCAGTTCCTCTCCTTCCTCTCTGCATTTCACAAAATAAATCAATGAATTTCCAAAAGGATAAAATAAAAACAACTCTAAGTGGATAAATGAAAAGCAAACATCTACCATACGAATACAAGTGAAAATTACATCCACACAGAAGAATGCCATGCTAGCTTTCTTCTTGGGTAAACATTTCTATCTTTAACACAATATAGAAGCTGAGGATAAATTTAGTCTTCATGATTACTACAACTAATTCTAAGTACTTCGGTTCTTTTGAAATACCTCAGTGATGTCACAAAAGTTTCCATTAAAAGTGTTAGCTACTGCTTCAGAAAATGAATATCCAATGTACCATCCTCTTTACTGAAAATATTTCTTAAATGCTTGCTTTATTTTTCTTCTAAACATAATTTTCCTTGATAAATTTCCTGCTTTCTAACGATGCCCTATTAATACAGAGGTTGAACTCAAAGACCTTTAGTGGCCAATGGAAGAAAGTAGAACAGACTGTGAAGGCATTCATTGCTATGGGAATAACTGGAAATCTAAAGTCTGGGATTCTCAAAAGTACTGCCTCTTAAGGGACCTGGGGCTCTCTGGAAAGTGAAGCTTAATTACTACCAGTGGGCATGATCTGGGGATGTGACACTTGCTCTTTGGGGTCCCACCAGAAGGAATCAACTTCCTTCCATGATTTCATTTTGCTAAAAACATGATCACAGCAGACTTCATTTAGGCTCAAAGCAAATCCTACTGTTGAAAGGTCTCCCTTTCCCATTGTCTTAGCTATTTGGTCCCCACTGGAGGCTATTATTAGAATTGGAATTGAATATATCTCTTTTCCCCTTTAAATTTAACAGAGGGTCAAAAAAGACAGAATAAGGAAATCAATGGTACATTTCATTAGCTGGTTCTTATATCTATGGTAAGCCATGAATCATGGGATTTGCTGTTCATAAAGTATCACAAAAGCATTCCAAATAATAAATAAAAACAAAATATGCATGTCTGGATTTTTCCTCTCTGTGACTTACAGGATATCCCGTTGTCCTAATTCACATTATACTCCTATGAGGTAGCTATGTTCTGTGTATTATACTTAAGAAAACAGAAGTACAAAAATACTAAAAAAAATAGTCCTCAAGGATGAATGTTTAATTCCAGACCTCCTGCCTTCCCCAGGGGAGTGGGGTTTGGGAGAATTCAGGCTGCTCAAGAGCCTGGTGCGTGGGTAGCCACAGCTTTCCTTTAGAGAGTCTAACTCCAGTGGGTTTCCAAAGAGCTTCACCTCACTTTCCCTGCCCCAGTAACTTCAGTAATGCTCTATCCATCCTGGCCTAGACACCCAAGCATTCAATGTAGTATATTTTCCATAGATAAGCACTTAGGATTTAGGTAGTGAAAATGGCAAAAACTTGAATATAACCATATTTTCATTCTGGAACTTTCAGTGACCAGGGTGACCTAAGAGCAATGGGCAGATGTGACACTGTGGTCTTCTCCAGTGGCACCAGAACTCTGTAGATTCAGCTGCTGAGACTTTTAGGCACTCCATGGAGAAGAGAATGCTATAGCAGTGGCATCACCCAGAAGCCACACTAAATTATCCCGGAGCCCCTGAACTGCAGTTGAAACAAAATCCAGAGTGAGAACTAGACAATGGGTTGCATGAAGGTTGAGAAAGATTCCAGTTGAAGAAACTTACGGGAGCTACTTTATTAAACAAAACAAAACAAAACAAAACAAAAAACTCAAAAGGCAACCCTTTAGAATGATAGAGTACATTAATACCTATACTCTCAGGAACCACCCTACACACTAATTTTCTAAAACCTGTGGGATAGAGGTTCCACTTTGGATTGGCATAATAAGATCCTACTAGATTGAAATTCCTGCAGATAATAACTATAAATTCTGGACAAAAAACAAAACAAAACAAAAAACCCAAAACCCCCCAAACCCACAATTAACCTGAAGGCACTGGCACGTGAATACAAGCAGGCAGAGTCTGTAGAGAGTCAACACTTGGAGGAAGCTAATAACACAAGATGAATTTCCTACTTTTTATAGATTTTAGCTGCACATGGACGCTAACAGTCCAATAGAAAAATATAGTATTTCTGGCTTAAAAAAAAATACCCAGAATTTGGAACAAGCAAACACTAGAAAGTAGAGGAAAAACCCTGAAAAGGAAAGAGCCTGGAGGGGGTGGGGAAAGCACAATCCTGTGTGAAACTCTGCCCAAATCTCTGGCTGACTTCTGAACCACACAAGTGCAGGACTGATTGAAAACAGCCCAAATAAGGATTAAAAAAAAAAACCTGAAGGGATATTTGACCTGCAGTCCAAGAGATAGGGTTTGAAGTTCAAGTCCAGTCGAGTTACTTGCCATCTAAAACAAAAACATCAGTACTTTGGAGAAGTATATCAGAATCCAGAGTATCTACAACATAATATTCACTATGTCCAAGATACAATCCAAATTACTGGGCATATGAAGAAAATGGAAAATGTGATCCACATTCAAGAGAAAAGACAGTCAACTCAGATGTTAGAAGTAGCATCTAAGGATTTCAAAGCAGCCATTTTAACCTCGCTCAACGATATAAAGGGAAATATATTCCTCATGAATGAAAACACAAAAAATCAGAGCAGAAGAAAAGAATCTATAAATGGAAACTCCAAGATTAAAAATTACAACTTGTTAAATAAAACAATCAGTGTATGGGCTTAAAAGCATAATGGATATGATCATGGAAAAAGTCAATGACTGTGAAAACAGATCAATAGAAATGATTCATTCTGCATAACAGAGTAAAGTATTGAAAGAAATAAACAGAGCCTCAACAACTTGTAGGACAATATCAACACATGGGTTAATTGTGGTACCAAGGAACGGAACAAGAGAATGATGTGTAATAATAGTTAAAGAAATAATTGCTGAATAGTTCCCCAATTTAGTGAAAGACACAACTCTACAGATTCAAAAAGCTCAGCAAACTGCAAGCAGGAGAGGTTTTAAAAAAACAAATGAGCATATCCTTAAAAATGAAGAGAAAGGGAAAATCTTAAAGCAGCAAACAAAACAAAATAAAACAAAAAACTTCACAAAAACATATAACTTAGGGAATAACAATAACTTGAGTGACCTCTGACTTCTCACTAGAAACACTGGAGCCCAGAAGCTAGGACCAACACTTTGCTCGTTCTGGAAGAAAAAGAAAACTGTCACCCTATAAAACAGCAAAATATCCTTCCAAAAAAAAAGGTGAAATGAAAATATCTCTATATAAAGAACACAAAGAGAATTTTTACCAGAAGAGACATTATACCAGATGAAAACCTGATCTTCAAAAAAATGAAGAGAAACAGAAACACTAAATAAGTGGTAAACACAAAAAAATTATTTTTCCTTTTAATTTCTTTAACACGTATACGATTACTTAAACCAAAAATTATAACGTTGTTTTGTGGTATTTACTACACATACACATATAATACATATATCATACATGGATCTATATAGCTACGAAGTATCTACATTTTATATAAAGTGGTAAGATATTAACTCTGACTGTGAAAAGTTAAGGATGCATATTGTAATCCCTAGAACAACCACTAAAGAAATAAAGCAAAGAGGTATAGCAAAAAAGCCTAGAGATAAATTACAATGGAATGCTATAAAATATTCAAATAATCTAAAAGAAAGCAGGAAAGGAGAAAAAGATAATTTTTTTAAAAAAGAGAGAGGGTAAATAGCAAAAAAATAAGAAGTGGTAGGCCTGAACCAAACATATTAATAACTATGTTAAAATATAAGGGACTGAACACTAATTAAAGGCAGAGATTGTCAGAATGAATAAAAAGAAATATCAACTAGATGCTGTCCACAAGAGATGCACTTTAAATATGGACACTGGCCAAGGGGGGAAAGGAGTGGGGTTGGATGAATTGGGAGACTGGGCTGACAGATATACACTAACATGTATAAAATAGATAACTAATGAGAAACTGCTGTATAGCACAGGGAACTCTACTCCACTTTGCTATACAGTAGAAACCAACGCAACATTGTAGAACAACTATACCCCAATTAAAAAAAAAAAAATGGAGACTGGGAGGTTGAAAGTAAAAGGATAGGAATACTATACACCATGTGTAGAACAAGCACAAGAATGTCAGAGTGTCTAGATTAATACAGGCTTTGAGATAATATTGCCAGAGATAAAGAAGGACATTTCATAATGAAAAATGGGTCACTGATCAGAACAACAACAAATGTGCATGCACTTAAGAAGAGCTTCAAAATACATAAAGAACTGACAGAATTTAAGGAAAATACAGACAATTTTACAATCATAGATGGATATTTGAACACCTCTCTTAGCAACTGATAGAACTAGATCCCCCCATCACTAGTGACACTGACCATCTGAATAACACTATCACCCACCTTGGCCTATAGAACATTATACTCAACATCTGCAGAATACACGTCATTTTCAAGTGCACAATTATGTATTGACATTCACCAAGATTGACCATATGTTCACCCACAGAACAAGTGTCAATAAATATAATAGAATTGAAATCATACAGAGTATGCTATTTAATTACAATGGAATTAAATTAGAAATTAATAACCATTGATATCTAGAAAAACTCCAAATATTTGGAAATTAAAAGCCATATTTCTAAATAATCCATGGATCAAAGAAATCACAAGATAAATTAGACTATATTTTGAACTGAAGTTTACTGAAAATTCAACATTTCAAAATTTGTGGGATGAAGCTAAAGTGTTTCTTAGAAGGAAATTTATAGATTTAAATGTTTATGTTAAAAAGGAAAAACAAAGTCTAAAACTGATGACTTAAGTTCTACCTGAAGCAACCAGAAAAAGGGCATATCCAACCTAAAGTCAGTATAAGGAAGGAAATAAAGATAAGAAGTCAGAGAAATAGAAAATAAAACATAGGGAAAATTAGTGAAATCAAAGGTCAGATCTTTGAAAAGACCAGCAGAATTGATAAACTTGTCTAGACTGATCAAGAAAAAAAAGAGAATACAAATGACCAGTATCAGGAATGAAAGAGTACTAGAGTACTACTGTTGATTCTATACATACTTATTTTTTACTATGAGTTCAGTATATTTTCTTTTTTTTCTATAGATATTTAAAGGAAAATAAGAGAATATCATGAATAACTTTATACCAACAAATTTGCTACAAAATTAAACAGAAAATCTGAAGAGGCTTTTATCTATCAAAAAAAAAATTGAACTCCTTAAAGAAGGAAGGAAGAAAAAAGGAAGGAAGCAAGGAAGGAAGGCAGGAAGGAAGGCTGAGATAGATTCACTGGTAAATTCTAAAAAGCATTCAAGGAAAAATAACACCTGTCTTAAACTCTTTTGGAAAATCTTTTATGAGGTCAGAATAAGTCTAATACCAAAACATGAAAAAGACCTTATAAAACTGGTAGGATTGGCCTACATCCAAAATGGATTCATTCAATCAGGTTAATATACTAAAAGGGACACTGATGGATCAAAAAAGAAAAAAAAAAAAGAGGAATGAAAACTAACTGAAATATTTTCCCCTTCCTTGTTCTTATCCCTTTTACCTATTTAATAATAAATAGATCAACCTCTTTAGAAATGAAAACTGATCTGTGCACAAATGCCTTGGGCTCCCTTCTCACTTTAGGAGCAGTCTCTCATTAGGCAGCATTTTTACCTCCTGCAGTAAGATGCTGGCGGTGGCGCATGGGGTAATATAGCACAGACCTGCTGGTTTTCAAGGAGGCAGGAAGGAACCTGATTTTGGTCACAAGTTACCTACACACTCAAGACTGGCTTTATTGGTAGTAAAATTCACTTTTTGGTCAAAAACTCTTTGGAGAAAAATCCAGAGCAAAATTATAATTTTACTAAACGTGTTCTCACTTACCCCCTAAAAAAGAAAATAAAGTGAAAGAGAAGAAGGAACGTTTTAAACATTTTTAGAAGAAATGAAATATCTGCATATAAAGGTAGGGAGCAAAGAGTACAGTAACTACTCCCCTCTTTGCCCACCACTGGGGGCAGAGGAAGTGGAAGAACAGGAGTAGCACTGAGGATTATTAGTGGACAGTAATAGTTGAAGAAGTTCTACCAAGGAAGCAGAGAAAGTATTTACAAAAAGTTCAGAACATAGTTGCTTTACAGAATGGAGGAACTTATGACTGGAATGTCACTGTGACAGAAATCTGTGTGTCCCTCTCTCACCATCCCAAGTGCCTGGCTTGGGCTGATGGTACAGATAGATCTTTAATGAGGGTCAGTGGAACTGAGATCTTGCTCTGCAACCTGCCTTCCCCAGTTATAGGAATGCATCCTCCCAACTTAAACAGCTAAGAAAAAATGGACAAAATATATGAAACAGCATTTTTCAAACCCTGGACATGAAGTGGTACAGAACAGTGATCTCTGAAGGAAGGAAAACGCATGAGGTGAGTCACAAATTGAACAGCTTATGTCTAGAGAGTTTCCAGATAAGGAGGTCTTTCTGAGCTGGCCGCCCGAGGGAGGCTAAAGCATAGTTCCTAAAGCAGAGTCCCAGAGAGGAGAGAACTATCTAGAGAGAGGGTGTGTAAAGGATCCTCCCTGAGTCTTCAGCTGACAGTTGATCAGTGCATGCATATGAAGAAGCTACCTGAGACCAGGGAAAATCCTTCCTGAGAGGAGCACAGGAAAAATGTCTATGCTCACACAAGGTTGTATTCCCACAAATCTGAGCAGAAAACCTCTTACTTCAATATCCTAATGGCATTGAGCAGAGTATTTGAAAGGGTAGTGCCTCAGGAGAGGGGAAAAATTAGCCTAAATCAAAGGTTGCTCTGATTCCACGAAAAATAAACAAATAAATGCCTCCAAAGGATCAAATTAACTTAAATGCTTCCCAGAACAAAGCTCAGGAATTTTTATATAAATACAAAAATATCTAGCACCTAACAAGGTAAGATTCATAATATCTGACATTCAGTAAAAAATCACTAAGCATGCAGGAAAATGCAATGTATAAAGCAAAGACAAAAGTCAAAAAGTAGAACACAGAAATGTCACAGATAAAATCAGCAGAGAAGGACATTACAAAAGTTATCACAACTATATTCCACGCATTCAAGAGGTAGGAGAAATACTGAGCATAGTTAATAGATACATGAAAGACATAAAAAGACATATTGAACTTGAAGAGATAAAAAATACACTGGGTGGATTTAACAGCAGATTAGACATCATAGAAGAAAAGATTAGTGAATTTAAAGACATAGGAATAAAAACTATCCAACATGAAGCACAAAGAGAAAAAGGACTTTAGAAAAAATGAACAAAGCCTCAATGAGCTGTGAGACAACTTCAAGTAGCTTGATATATGTATAATTGGAATCCCTGAAGGGGGGGGTACAGAAAAATATTTGAAAAATAGATAATTTTTGACTGACAAACTGTCATGCATATTCAGGTTATTTGAATATGTTCTAATTCTCTATATTTTTGTGGTTTTAAGTATACACTATTTTCTGAATATGGTAACTAAAAATACTTTTTACCTGGAAATGTCTAATATTTAAAAACAAGCCCACATTTTAAATATGGAATCATGTTTACTCTACCAAATAGATGAGTGGTTTTCAGAAAACATTCAAGAGGGAAAATGAAGCTCTAATATAAATTTATCTCCTACTTTTTGTGGACCTGAATAGTGAAGCATTACTGATGAAGAAGTTAAGAAATTTCTCACACAGAGGTTTTCTCCATGTGACTGGGATGAAGGCAGCTTGTGAAAGTGAAGAAAAGAAAAGAAAGAAATTTTGCTCATAGGTTGCAGAGAAAAATCAGCAAACTGTGGTATGAACGATATCAGAGAACACGCACATTGACAAGTTTTAGATCAAAATGAGAAAAAAGGAAGGAGGAAAAACATCAGGAACGATATATCAAATCATTGTTGTATGCCTTAAACTTCTAGAATGTTATGTGTCAATTACATCTCAATAAAAGTAGAAAAAGTCTGGAACAAGCTTAAAGAGTGGGAAGTGATGGGGCTTCCCTGGTGGCGCAGTGGTTGCGCGTCCGCCTGCCGATGCAGGGGAACCGGGTTCGCGCCCCGGTCTGGGAGGATCCCACATGTCGCGGAGCGGCTGGGCCCGTGAGCCACGGCCGCTGAGCCTGCGCGTCCGGAGCCTGTGCCCCGCAACGGGAGAGGCCACAACAGAGGAAGGCCCGCATACCACAAAAAAAAAAAAAAAAGAGTGGGAAGTGAAACTTGATCTAGTCAGGAAGGTTTAATTCATACACATTCAGACATTTGTGGGTGTTTTGGTTTGATCAAACATAAAGCACTTGATTTAGGATGACACTCTATCTACTTCTGCTGAATCTAATTCTACTTTATGCAATCAATATTACACTATTGAAAATCTGAACCAAATTTTCCCCTATTTAGGATTAGGATGATAATTAGAGATACAAACAATAATAACTTGCACTTTGTTCCTCTTAAGACAAAGAGGCAGAAGAAGCAAACAGTGCTTTTTGCTTCAAAAATTTGTCTGTTGACCACACTGTTATAAAGCGTATTGTATATTTTTTCCATATGCACAATGGTATCATTGGAGGCTAAAATGTTGAGCCAAGACTCAATTTAAAATAAAAAAACCAGAAATGATAAAGAAAAAGGTGTGAGGACAAAGGGAAAAGCAACAATATTAATAAAAGCTCCTCACTCAGTTTAAATACTAAGATTAATAGTCTCAAAGTCAAAAAATTTTAGAGCTAAGGTATTTTCATGCAATCTCCTCATTTCCTGGGGGTAAAGAGACTACCTGAGTTATGCATCTACTTAGTTTATGGGAAGGGACTGAGATGCAAGTCTCCTGAATCACATCCCTGAGCCCTGTCCACTGAACCCACCAATTTAGTTAAGAGGCAAGGGAGTATGAACTTGTTGTATACGTCGATTTAACATGAGACTCTAATGCACCTTAAAGTGTATATTAACACTCATAAAAAATACTCTTCCTTATATAACCTTGATCTACCTTGACCTACTACACTTTCTATAAGAAACATTAATTCCATATTTCGTTACTAATAATTTTGGGTTCTCAGAATTTAGAAGCACTTTTGAGGGTGCTGGTTTGGATGAACTCAGCTCTCTTAAAAGATCTGTCTACGGAAGAGATGATCCCTTCTTTAACCCTTTGATAAATGGTCCCCTTTAGGCCTTGTAAGCAATCCAAATTCACTCCATTAATTGTTATTTTCATAAATTGTCATTCCAGCGTCTTTCAGAGGAACACTTGAGGGGTTGAGAGCCAAGAAATCTGAATCCTGGCCTGGCCTCACCTCTGCTCTGCTCGGTGCTTGGTAAGTCGTGGAACTGATAGGGATCTTGGCTTTCTCATGATAAGTAGAGGAGACAGAATGCTCTCTAGGTTTCTCTAAATCTTTCTTATTTCAATTGTAAAGGTTAGGAGAGCAAGAATCTCTAGTCTTATATTTGCAACTGTATCATTTATTTTCTTTCCTTCCCTTTCCTGTTCTGTACCCATCAACAAGTAGAAGGATCTGTGAAAAGACATAGAGTAGGGGTGAGCTAAAAGAATTGTTAAAATTTTTTATATCTTAATTTTAAACATGAGCTCTAGAACTGCTTCTTTTTCTCTCCTGAGTTTACTGGCCACTTGGGCCTTGCTTCGGCAACTATGTAATACATTAGTAAAAGCGTTGGTAATCAGACTGTTTTTGATGAGCAGCGTGATGAAATTACAAAAGTTGAAGAATTAAGACTGCCTTTACAAATTTATGGTTTAAATGTAAACGAATTTCAGAGCAATTCTTTATTTTTTGCTTCTTTTGTTTGTCCTGAACTCTTTTCCCTTCTCCTTAATTCTCATTCAGATTTCCTTCCCTGATTTTGTTGTATAGATGATGAGAATTTGCTAAGCTATTTTGATCTTATTTTCAACTGTAGGTACCAATAAATGACAACTACGCTGACAGCCTTCATACCTAGTAAAAAGTCTATCCATGTAAGTTACGTCAAATAAGCAGAAATATTTTGCTCTAAACAAATTAAATATCCATGTCAAATATACTCCTCCATAGTATAAATACAGCTTCCAAAGCTCCTATTTTAAAACCATAGGTATTAGAAAGATGCACGTACAAATGCTTTGAGTTATAGAAATCCAAGCTGTAATCATAATAGGTAGTTCTACTTTAGGTAGTTTTATATTGCTTATGGAATTTTCTAGTATGGCGTTATATTAAAACATTCAACCAAACTTTCCTGAACACCATTTATGAGCATTGTACATATATAAAAATGACTTTAATTAGCTGACATTAGTGGTAGCATGCCTACCACTAGTACATCAAAGAGTACACATGTATCAGTATCAGTCTGAGATATGAATTCACCTTCAATATGGTATTTGATCTCATAAATTCAACGGTTTATACCTCAAAGGGAGGGGTGGATTTTCTGCTGTTTTCATTTATGATAAAAACGGAATCTTAACTAGCCATACGGGAATATGGTAGACAATGATCCATTGTTGAACATTAGTCTTAGTATTTATCTGATTTATTGACTGAATGAAATGAGGTCTCTGATTCAACTCAAGAGTTGGGCATTTCACACTTTATAGTTTGTAGAACTGTTTAATTAACATTAAATTTCAAAGAAGTCTATTGATGTTGAGCAAATTTGGCCTAATACTAAGAGATATCAAGATATACCTTATGTTCAATTTGTGGTTCAACCTTTCTTCCTAAAAGGAAACAGTAACTGGTGAATCTTTTTGAATAGTCCATGTGTGTGTGCCTTTGTGTGTGTGTGTGTGTGTGTGTGTGAGAGAGAGAGAGAGAGAGAGAGAGAGAGAGAGAGAAACAGGCTGACAAGATTGCATCAATTATCTCTTTGGCTATGTGGCAACCAACTAAGTAGGTGCTGCTTCAAGTATTTAGGATAAAATTGACTAAAAAAGTAGATTTGGGCAGTACTTGTACGGGTTCTGTGTGTGTGTGTGTGTGTGTGTGTTTGTGTGTTCCCACGTGTTTGTAAAATGGTGTCATAAATTTTCTCCAGGGAAATTTTCAGGATAGATTTAGTTTTCAAAATTGTTTTAGTATTATTATTATTATTATTTATTATTATTATTATTAGTAGTAGTGTGTGTGTGTGTGAGAGAGAGAGAGAGAGAGAGAGAGAGAGAGAAACAGGCTGACAAGATTGCATCAATTATCTCTTTGGCTATGTGGCAACCAACTAAGTAGGTGCTGCTTCAAGTATTTAGGATAAAATTGACTAAAAAAGTAGATTTGGGCAGTACTTGTACGGGTTCTGTGTGTGTGTGTGTGTGTGTGTTTGTGTGTTCCCACGTGTTTGTAAAATGGTGTCATAAATTTTCTCCAGGGAAATTTTCAGGATAGATTTAGTTTTCAAAATTGTTTTAGTATTATTATTATTATTTATTATTATTAGTAGTAGTAGTAGTAGTAGTAGTAGAAAGGTATGAATTGGCTGTGGTTTTGCTATTGTTTCTAAAATATAAACTTGTTGTTACTCAGTAGTACCTGGCACTTTAAGTTTTAATGTGGATATAAGCCCATATTTTGCAAATGTTTGACCATTACTTAAATGCAAAATTAGGAAGTGGTGTTTTTCATCTTACATTCTCTTTCTAGTTGTAGCAAGCTTTTTGACATTGTATCCCCCTTCAAGGGCCCTCACAAATGTAATTCTTGCCTTTATGTACTATTTAAAATTAGGAATTTGAATCCAAGGAAGAGCCTCAAGAAACAGGATAGACTCCTCCAGGACAAATCGTAAGAATAAGAAGTATTCTTGAAAACTTGAAAGTGGATTTGACTACCCAGAGATACAGACCATGCAGTAACACCCCAGCAATTGTCAAACCCATGAACCCATTTCCATGTCTCACAAGCAATCCTTGCCCTCTCAGAACCTTTTCTTTTTTTAACAGAATTTAATTTTTATTTATTTATTTATTTAGGCCACACCACATGGCATGCAGGATCTTAGTTCCCCGACCAGGGATCAAACCCGTGTCCCCTGCAGTGGAAGCACAGAGTCCTAACCACTGGGCTGCCAGGGAATTCCCCTCAGAACCTTTTCTTTGCAATCAAACTGACCAGAAAATATCCCTCTCCTCCTTCAGCTCCTAACTTTGTAGGCTGCAAACTCATAAATGAAGTGAGGCTGTTGATATTATGCTTACATTCTACACAGAAACGTTATAAATTTAAATGAAGCAATACCTATATTCTAGCTCCTCAAATGAATAGTTCATTCCATATAAATGGAAGAATTATTAATAACTACATTCTGTTTTTCTATTCCCTCTGTAGCTTCAATTAGTTATATAGATATTCACTCCCTTCTTTTTACCTGTGTACTATTTAAAAATCTTTATTCAACTGAAGAAGTGGCTCTGTTTTGTGGAATATGTAAAATAACTCAAAATAAACATTTACTTCCTGGGGATTATTAAATGGCTAAAGAGGAGCCACATATAAATTCTAGAAATGTCCATTCAAGTGGACAGAAGTCTTTTTATCCTTTGAGATTTTCCTAATTAGGAGACAAGTACAGTAAGACAAATCTTGGAAATTAGAAGAACATTTTAGTCCTAAAAACTTCAGTGATTAGTATGTATTTGGAATGTCATATAAAATTCAAAATAAAAACAAACTGAAGAATTAAATTAATGTAATTGCTGCACTTGTATTTTTTGGCACTGTTGGACAGGCTATCTCACCTGAGAGCCTCCAGCAGCGTGAACTTGGATAAACCACTTGACCTCTCTAGGACTTAGTCTATTCATTTGGGCCAAGTGATTCATAAGGTTTGTTCCAGATCCAAAAACACTGAGGGTTTGTATTATTGGTAAGGAACAAAGCTCAGATTGACAAATGTTGTGAAGCTCTACTTCAAATACAAGACATGTCACACCTTGTGAGGGGGCTGGATGGGCAAGTGTAGGAAGGAGAACAAGGGGGAAGCTATGTCTGGGGGAGGTGAGTAATCAGCCAGAAATGAGAAGGAGATTTTTGTGTGGGTGTATACAACAATCCCACTACAGCAGTAAAGGCCAGGTTTTGGAAGCCCTGAACTCTGAAATTGGGGGTTTAGATTTTTATCTGTAGGCAACAGAATTTTATCTGTATAAAAATTTTATCTGTTATAAAAATAACAGATTTTTATCTGTATTCCCCAACGAGTGGGATAAGGAGTACTGGAGACTCTTCAGCAGGGTAGCAGCACTAATCATAACAATGGTTAAATTTTATTATGCCCTACTGTATGTCAGGCATTGTTCCTCGTCCTTTACATAATTAACTCATTGAAATAATGGAAACAACAACTACGGATTAGGTGCTGTTATTATTGCTTTTGTTAAAAAAGAAAACAGAGGGAAAAGGAGAATTTAAGCAATGTGGCTAACCACAAACACAAAAATATTTTAGAAAAAAGGCCCACTAAAGATGAGATCCAGAATGATTTGGAGAGGAGCCAACATATATGAATTTATTTTCAGAAATTTGACTTTTGGAAAAACATTTATTGCTTTAAAAAATATGTGTACATTTTAAGTGTGGTGATCAATCATTATAATGAAGTTTTATTTTTTGGAAGAGAAAAAAATACATTCAGAGTGTTACAGTTGTGTTGGTGAGTTTATGAGAATGCATGTATTAAAGAAAAATGAATTTAAAACCAAAAACCCTCACCCAATCCAAAACAGACCTGGTTATTTGGTCTCTGACACATCTATGTGAAACAATGAACAGTGGATTCTTCCAAACATTTAAGGAATAAATGATACCAATTCTCTACAATCTGTCTCAGAAAACAGAAGCAGGGGAACACTTCCTAACTATTCTATGAGGCCAGCATTACCCTAATACCAAAACCAGACAAAGACATTATAAGAAAAGAAAACTACAGACTAATATGTCTCATGAACATATATGCAAAAATCCTTAAAAACTAGCAGATTGAATCCAACAGTGTATAAGAAGAATTACACACTCTAACCAAGTAGGATTTTTCCAGGTATGCAAATTAAGTTCAACATTTGAAAATCAATTTATGTAATTCATCACATCAGCAGGCTATGGTAGAAGAATCATAGGATCATATCAACAGATGAAGGAAAAGCATTTGACAAAATCCAACACCATTCATGATCAAAATTCTCGTCAAACTAGGAATAGAAGGCAATTTCTCCAACTTCATGAATAGCATCTATATAAGCCCTACAGCTAACAGTGGTAAGAAACTAGAAGCTTGCCCCTTAAGACCTGGAATGAGGCAAAGATGTCCCCTCTCAACACTCCTATTCAACATCATACTGAAAGTCCTGGCTAATATGATAAGAAAAGAAAAAGAAATAAAAGGTATACAGATTGGAAAAGAAGAAATAAAACTGTCTTTGTATACATGACATGACTGACTATGTAGAAAATCCCCCAAAATTGACTGAAAAAAACAACAACAAAACCCTCCTGTAGCTAAGAAGTGATTGTAGCAAGTTTGCAGGCTACCAGGTTAAATATGTAAATATACAAAATTCAATTGCTTTTCTATATTCAAGCAGTGAGCAATTGGAATTTGAAATTAAAAGCATAACACTATATTAGCACCCCAAAATAGTTAGATATAAATTTAACAAAACATATATATAAGATTTATCTGAGGAAAACTATAAAATTCTGATAAAAGATATTTTAAAAAGACCTAAATAAATGGAAAGGTATTCTATGTTCATGGATAGGGAGACTCAATATTGTTAAGATGATAGCTCTTCCCAACTTGATCTACAGATTCAGTGCAATCCCAATCAAAATTTCAGCATGTTACTTTGCGGTTATCAACAAAACAATTCTAAAGCCTATATGGAAAGACAAAAGACCTAGAATAGCCAACAAAATATTGAAGAAAAACAAAGTCAGGGAAATGATGATACCCAACTTCAAGACTTATAAAGCAATAGCAATCAAGATAGTGTGGTACTAGTGAAAGAAAAGACAAATAGATCAGAGGAACAAAATGCAGAGCTGAGAAACAGATCCACACAAATTCAATTAATTGGTCTGTGACAAATAAGTAAAGGCAATTCAATGAAGAAAGGACAGTCTTTTCAACAAATGGTGCTGGAACAACTGCACATTCACATGCAAAAAAAGAAGCCTAAATACATCTTCCTTAAATCTTTCATAAAAAGTAATTCAAAATGGATCACAGACTAAATGTAAAACACAAAAATAAAACCTCTAGAAGATGACACAGGAGAAAATCTAGGTACCTGGCATTTGGCAATGAATTTTTAGATATCACATCGAAAGCATGATCCATGAAAGAAAAAAAATTGAAAAGTTTGGCTTCATTTAAATAAAAAAACTTCTGCTCTGCTAAGGACAATGTTACGGGAATGAATGATAAGCCATGGGCTATGAGGAAATATTTGTAAACATATGCCTGATAAAAGGACTTGTATCCAAAACATGTAAAGAGATATTAAGATTCAACAATAAGAAAACAAACTATCCATATAAAAAGTGGGAAAGTAATCTGAACAGACACTCTACCAAAGAAGATGTACAGATGGCAAATAAGCATATGAAAAGATGCTCAACATCATTTGTCATTAGAGACTTGCAAATTAAAACAACAATGAACTATCACTATATACCTATTAGAGTGGCTAAATTCTAAAACACTGACCAAATGCTGGCAAAGATGTAGAGCAAGAGAAACTCTCATTCACTTCTGGTAGGAATGTAGAAGGTGACAGCTACTTTAGAAGACAGTTTGACAGGTTTTTTTTTCCCCAAAGCTAAACATAGTGTTAACATATGATTCAGCAATCACTCTCTTATGTATTTATCCAAATGAGCTGAAAACATATGTCCATACAAACACCTGCACACAGATGTTTATAGCAGCTTTATTCATAACTGCCCAAACTTGGAAGCAACCAAGATGTCCTTCAGTAGGTGAAAGGATAAACAAACTGTGGTAAATCCAGACAATGGAATATTATGTAGAAATAAAAAGAAATGGACTAGGGCTTCCCTGGTGGTGCAGTCGTTGAGAATCCATGCAGGGGACACGGGTTCGAACCCTGGTCTGGGAAGATCCCACATGTCACGAGCAACTAAGCCCGTGCGCCACAACTACTGAGCCTGTGCTCTAGAGCCTGCGCGCCACAACTACTGAGCCCACATGCCACAATTACCGAAGCCCACGTGCCTAGAGCCCGTGCTCTGCAATAAGAGAAGCCACTGCAATGAGAAGCCCGTGCACCGCAACGAAGAGTAGCCCCTGCTCACCGCAACTAGAGAAAGCCCATGCGCAGCAACAAAGACCCAGTGCAGCCAAAAATAAATAAATAAATAAAATAAATTTTTTTTTTAAAACTGTAAAAGACTTCACAAAAGGTATTTAAGAGCCCACATGCCACAATTACCGAAGCCCACGTGCCTAGAGCCCGTGCTCTGCAATAAGAGAAGCCACTGCAATGAGAAGCCCGTGCACCGCAACGAAGAGTAGCCCCTGCTCACCGCAACTAGAGAAAGCCCATGCGCAGCAACAAAGACCCAGTGCAGCCAAAAATAAATAAATAAATAAATTTTTTTTTAAAAACTGTAAAAGACTTCACAAAAGGTATTTAAAAAAATGAGCTATGAAACCATCAAAAGACATGAAGGAAACTTAAATGCATACTAATAACTAAAGCCCATCTGAAAAGGCTCCATACCGTATGATTCCAACTGTATGACATTCTGGAAAACGCAAAACTATGGAGAAGGTAAAAAGATCAGTGTTGCTAGGGGTTCCAGAGGAGGGGGACAGCACAGTGGATTTTTAGGGCAGTGAAACTATTTAATTAGCAATAATATATTAATACGGCTTCATCATTTGTAACAAATGTACCACAGCAATGCCAGATGTTAAAAACAGGGGAATCTGGATGTGGGGTGGACGGAGTATAAGGGAACTCTCTGCACTTCGGTATTTCTGTTCAATTTTTTTGTAAACCTAAAACTGCTCTAAGAAATAAAGTCTATTAATTAAAAAAATAAAATCAACCTCATCTAAAACAGACTTTTATTTGGTCTAGGGTATACCTAAGTGGAAAAATGAATAGTGTTTTTATAAAAGTTTGACAACAGTCGCGGAGAGAACCAGAGGGAAGCAAGCATACAACAGAGAGATGTGATTCCTCCTTCCTGTTCCTCTGGCTTCCAGTACTATCCCTTCATGCCACACTGATGCCAGGATGACCCGTTACAGGCAAATGTAAACAAGTCACTCTCCTCTTAAGCTTCCTCAAGAAAAACCCATGGGCCGCAAGATAAAGCTGAAACTCCTCGGTATGGCGCGCAAGGTCCGTAGTAGTCAGGTGGGCTCCACTTCTTGGCACCCCCCGCCGAGTCATTTCATCCCACCCGCTATATTTGCAGTTCCTCAAGAGGTTTTTCACAAATAGGAAAGTCCTTCTCTGGCCTTGCAAGCTCCTGCTTATTCTTCAAATGTCAGTTAGGGAGTCCTTTACCTAAGTCTTCTCTGAGCTTCCCAGGCAGCTTTAAGGTCCTTTTTCCTGGTTCATAGACCCCATGAGATAAATACCACATTGTGATATAATGGTTCATTTCCATATCTGGCGCCTCATTTGACCCAAGTTCCTTTAGGGGACCACTATGTTGTATTTGTCTTTATATCCCTAGCATGTCAAACAGAGCCTAGTATATAGTAGGTGTTGAATAAATGCTTACTGAATAAACACCAGGAGCTGAATTTTCAAGCTCTGATTCACCACAGCCTCTACAGTAATATCTTCCAGCTAGTATTTTAACCGTTCACACTTCTCTAATTAATTCTCACTTGTATATATAGTGAACTCTTGATTATCCACAAGAGGATTACCCACATTGTAGTTTAGTGTAGCAAATCTTACTTTTAACTTCTTGTTGACATCACCAGCTGTTTACTTATGTCCTTCAATGACATTGTCACCAATTCCATCTACTTCTACTCCTGTATCAGCCAAGAGCATGGCAGAAGTTGGGGGAAAAGAAAGGTATTTTTAAAGGAACAAACATTTATTTGCCTCTCCTTACCTAAGGTTCTGGGCCTAAAAATGCAAGAGATCCCGAAGACAGAAAAAGAGAGGAGACCAAGTGAAGCCTGGTAATTCTGTATCTCAAACTACAAATCTTTGCATAGCTTTGAGGATATGTTACTTAACAAATAATACCAAATACTATATATTCTACGTCAATTATATTAGTATTTTTTAACTCCTAGCTTTTTCAGTGTCTTTGGATTCACCAACTTGATGCTAATACTAACTGGCAGGATGTTTAGGAATAAACAAGTGCAGCTGCCCAATGCCTAAAATAATCATATATTAAACACTTTCTTCAATTTGACTGCTAGCAAAGACAAAAAATAAATACTTCAATTTCAGGCACAGGTTTTTTTTGTTTTGTTTTGTTTTACGCTTCCCTGAGTACGTTTTATGAAACTATTTTTTTAATGTCATTTACATTAAACTCTTGAGCTGCTGACTGTGCCTTAGATTTGTCTGAAGGCCCCGGGTAGTGATTCTTCTTTTAAATTTAAAAGCCTAATGAACCCAGATTTTCAAAAGTAGCTAATATTGGGTTGAGGGCCAAACAATATAATGATGCAGAGCTACTTGCATTATTCCTGGAGCTATTTGATTTTGACAAGCCCACATTTGGTAATTAACATGAGAATGCCCCCTTGGGCCGTTCTCCTGTTAGCTAAAATATCTTATAAATTACTGTAATAAAAGGGGAAAAAAAGGAACACGTTGCCTGTCAATGTTTCAACTTAGCTAGCAAGAGGAGGAGACAAAGCCCTGATCTGGAAACATACAGATGCCAAATGGGAATGTAAATTCTACCGTCTGCCCCAACAGGAGAGAGTTGCCCATTCAACGGTGGGACAGGCGTGCAAGCATCAACTGATTTCCCACAGTGAAAGGCATGTTGCCCCTTGGATAGGTAGAATTTTTATGATTCACATTTGCACTTAGGCAGTGATATCATCATCTACTAAATACCAGGTCAGTGGACACAGCATGTGTAATTGAAGAAGCAGTTTCATATATTCCATTTTTAAGGTCTCTTGGCAGAGTTTAATAAATAATACCATCTACCAATGATGGAAAGTACAGTCTAATTTATTATACTAATCTAGATGAATGTATTAACATGGTCGTAATAGAGATTCTATGTGCATTTGTGGTTAGGAGTCAAATGTCTCTCTTCACTACCTCTGTTTGCCCCCATCTGGCTACAAGCTTGTAATCAGCTAAACGAACTGGAAGTAGACAAATGATCAGGTTTTATAGTTTATTTTCTTGGGACGAAGATTTAGCAATGACGTAATTCTATTTCTGGCAAAGAGAAATAACAGTCTGTGACTATTTCCTTAGAATTGACTTTTAAAATTCTTTCAGTCCACACTTTTTTTTCTGTTCCACCCATACACACATTTATCAGCCTCCTGTAGACATAAAGGCCATCAAAAGATAATATGACACAACAAGGAATACATTCTTCACAGGCAATGTGGAGACTATTGTGTCTAAACATATCTATATTGATATACTCTGAATACCGGGTCATCAGGTAAAGGCATATGCAACAAATGTATCTAAAAATAAACTTTATTTTCTCACAGTACAGTTTTACCTAGCGTTACCTAACCAACTTTTATTATCTTCAACTTATCTTATTCTGGGACACTAACCATGCTATTTTGAGTTGACAACAGCTGCTGATTGAAACAAAAGTTTTCAATGTTCTATTACATAGGGTCTTTTTTAATACTCCAGTTAAACACCAGACGGAATCAATGGGTATAAAATGCAGACTTATTGATAAAAATTCTGAGCCTGCAGTAGAATATAGCACAAAAATAGCTGTGTTTAATCCATAGCAGACAAAATTTGCTACTACTGCTGAATTTTAACAGGAACAGATCCAAAATTATGTCAGTGTTCCCATTTTTGTGCCACAGAGTAATGACATTTAATCAGGAATATTACTACACTCTTTTGGTGACAGCTGAGACACAAAACCAGCCAGCTGATGCAATTCCTGTCTTATAGTTGGCGGCCTATAGGCAGCAGCCACAAACAGGAAGCTGCCTTACCTTGTATATATTATCAGAGGAAACTTTACCAAACAAGGCTTGCAGACAGACTGCAAATGGAGTTGATCACGTTTCCCAAAGACTTCTGGAATCATCCTAGTCTTCACCTATCCCTGTGGCCGAAGGGAGCTAAAGGATTTAACTGTTCTAGATCTTTTAATACAATGGTGCTGCCCTTGTCAGGTGTGAGGCAACGTGAGGTTTGCAGAATACAACCGCCATAGCTACTGCTCAGTCAGATCGATGGCCTATAATTACCTGGGAATTACTTGGACACAAATCAGTGGCGTATTACGTCCCATTCATAATGAGCAGGGCAACTTCTGCCCAGTCTGCGGATGTCATGATAAAGACAATATCCCCATCTGCTTCCTCTGCCTGCCCAAACTGCACGTGATCCAGCCCAGAAAGACTGGGGACATGGGAGGAGGACTTCAGGCAGGCAGGGTGTGGGGCTGCATGCCTTCCACCTCTGAAAAAGGCCCTCAGTGCAGTGGTTGCAGGTTTTCCCTCAACCCGATGTGCGTGAAGATTGACATTTCTGAGATAAAAGGCACCGCATTCCATTAGATGTCATCAGCTGGCCAGCCTCCTCCCCCGGCCACACCCCAAGGGATCCAGCCACATTCTGATGACATCCATCAAGCTCCAGATTCCAGCTCAACAGTTTGCAGCAATTTCTCCATCTTGCAGCTTTCATTGAAAGAAGGCGGGGGCGGGGGCGGGGGGGTGGAGAGAGGGCGGGACAGGGGGGCTACCCAGGCAAGTGGCGGGGAGGGGCTGCTCGGCACTATTTGATCAAACACCGAACGTGTGGCCCCATAACTAAACTGCCACAAACACACCACTCTGTCCTGTAATACTTCTTAAAAGTAAAGGAACAGAGCAGGAGTCCTGCTGGATTTCCCTTAGCAACCTGACAGGAGCCCACAAGGTCAGCTAGCAGGAAGCGTAGAAAATTATACAGTGGGGAATTATCAGCTAAATTATTTCACTATACTCAGGATTTTTACTCTTCTCCCCAAGACAGTGGCCTCTTGCTACCCAGATTAGAAACATGAATAAAAGGACAAGAATGACAAAAGGAGGGGGAAAGGAAAGGGAAACATTTAAAATTAACTCCTTATTTATCTTATTATATACACACACGCATATATGTACGTATATGTGTGTATGTGTACATATGTGTGTGTATATATATGTATACATATATGTATGTATATACATATACACACACACACACACATATATATTTTTGGGCTTTGGTTTTTGTTTTGATGCTACTCCTTGAGGCAGCTGCCCAGGGATCCAATCTGCTTGTTTTCTTTCTCTGTCCATGATGCTTCTTATCCTTTTTGTTTGGGGTGGAAGGACAATGGGGGTTGGGCTGGAGACTGCCTCACGATCAGGTTTGCTGCACAAGCTATAGCAGCAGGAGCAAGCATGATTTATCAATTAACAGGTAATGAAAAAAATTCTCTGCAATTAAAGATATGATTTTGCTCAAACAGGAAGCGGCACCATACAACTGTGTACCCCTCTGAGGAATACTCAGCTCCTGTCACTAATGTGGAACACAGCTAATTTTAACAGAGTGTGTGTGGGTCCCTTGGGGGACTCCATGTTGATGAAGGAATATACAGTAGGGAACCCCCAGAGGACCTAGCTGATTGGAGAGCCCCAGGAAAGGTGTAGGGAAATTACATTTCCTGTTTCTTCGGAGAGTTATTAAAGGGAAAGGCAGCTTTAATCACTGAAAGACCAGTTGCTGTATTATTTTTGATTTATATACCAAAACAATACCCTTTATTCCTTGGTTGCTTTTTAATATATATGTCAGCTTAGTCAATATTATATTTCAGCATAACATATAAATAGCTGTAGGATCTTGTTAAAAATGTGAAGGGTTTTGAAAGATTATACAAGATAAAATGTATTATTGCTACTCAACCAAAAATCAGAGAAAATTAGACAGACAGCAGAAATTTTCTTTTTTTTTTTCTTTCACGTGAATCAAGTTTGTTTTTGTTTTTGTTTTTTTTTAAAGAAATGAATCATGAATTTCCAAATGATATAAAAAAAAGTTGTAGGGTTTCCTGTATTTTCTTTTTCTGGATATACAGACAGTTTCCTTAGAAAATTTTCATTTCTGTGCGATAAATGTAGAAAGGACAGAGTGATTGGTTGAAATTATGTTTATGTCACTTTCCTTAAAATACTTCTATACGGTCAATATTTTACATCAATAAATTAATAAACTTTGGGGATGGAGGAACCTTCAGATCACCTAGTTCAACCCTTTCATTTTTCAGGTAAGAAAACAAAGAGAAAGCCTAAGTACTAACAATGATACAACAATAACCACAATAAGTCTAACATCAGTTGGGTAATTACTCTGCTAGGCACTGCTCTGAGCCTGTTGCATATATTATTTTATTTAATTCTCACAAGATGAGGTATTATTATAATTACCACTATTATTATTTTCATCTAAGGAGAGGCTCAGGCTTAGAGAGGGTGAGTGATTCACTCAAGGGCATACCTGAGAAGGGCATTGGCAGGACGTGGGACCAGACAGTTTGGACTCTGGAATCTGTGGTCTTAACCACTAGGCTATGCTCTCGCTTCTGTCACACACTGATTACAGAGGCATAGGCACTAGACCCCAGATCCCTTGACTTCAGGTCTAACATAAAAAGAAAATGATTTGATATCTATTAGATTATGCTGAAATACTCTCTGCACCAACAGATCACCTCACAATGTTGAATTTCAAGAAGAAAGTCCCAATACCAATTCCAGCTGAGAAACCAAACAGGACACCACATGTGCATGTCAGTGAGGGAGCTGAATGGGGCTGTTTGTCTGGTGGGAATGCAAATGACCTCGGGGAAGATTAGGCGGGGAGGGCTACTGCTGCTGTGACCTCTGACCTCCCAGAAAGATACCCCTGGGTCCCCCTCTAACCCCCAGGTTAAGTCTCGCCACATCACAGTCCAGTCCAAACCTGATTACGTTGATAAAAACAAGTGTTCCATTTCTGTACTTTTATAATTTAATTGAAAGATCAAGTCTTCCTAAAACAGCCAAAATCTATAACCGTTCTCACAAACACCCTCACTGAAAACTCCTCAGTTTTGGCAAGTTTTAACACTTGCCAGAGCAGTGTTAAAGAACAACTACGGTGTGGGGCGTGAGTGCAAACAGCTTTCCTTTTAAAACATAAACCAAAAAAGAGAAAAAAAAAAAAAGAAAAAGAAGAAAGAAAAAAAAATACAGTCTAGCAACTATAAGTGATGGAGAACGCTCCTTCAAACACTGCCCCACAGTATTACCTCGGGCAAAGGTTTCCTCTTCTGTTAGAACTGTAACATTTGGAAACAGGCTACCCCTGCAAGCTTTGCTCTTGTTTCTTTGGAGGACTCCTCTGACAGTTCCTAACTGCATTATCAAGATTTGTCTCGCTGGTAATGGCCAATTCATTTGTATTACCACATTTAGACCTTACACTAAGCAGACAATCACAGGTATGAAGAGTGGTCCCACTGATCTCACTGGCACTGACTGTTCCGACCGGCTCAGAGGAGAATACTAGCAGGAAATCGAGTCGGTCCTCCTCATCCTTCCCGTCCAGTTTCCCGGCACTCTTACAGACCCGCAGACGGATTGCTGGACAGAAAGTGCGCATGCGTGTGGGCACTCCCACTCCCCCGCAACCCCCGCATTAACCCCAGCGGAGGAACTGACTCCGGGAGAGGATAAGAGGCTTGCCACGTGGCAAGGTCAGTGCCTTGACCTGAGGACAACTGGCCAGTGTATTTTATGCAGCACTATTTCCTAAAAGCATAAAGAAGTCCCCCATTACTTCGGGTGTTCAGGATTTTCCTTTCTGTGGCCCTTGTTCGCTGACTCCATCTTACAAGTGATCAGTTTCCCCGGCCTCTCTTTAAGGCCTTCCCCACAGACATCCTTACCCACTGGGGTAGCGCCCCCACTGGTAGAATCAGGCACAAAACAGTGCTGAGGGCTTCCTGGGAGGCCGAGGTCCCGGCCACCCAGTCCTTCCCACGTGGCTGCACACGCCCGTCCTGCTTCCCAGGACGATACCTCTCAGGGATTCATCTCCTCCGCTCTGAAAACAGCTGAGCTACTAAAGGCATCCTCAGCATCGAAAAAAGGAGGGTGCTAGAGACCAGCGATGTTTCCAAGAATTTGTTTAGGAAAATAAACACTAGAAAGTTATTCAGAGGTTCAAAATAGAAAAAAAGAATAAAGATAACCCTGCCTGAGTCATATTCTAATTTTTATAGGTACAATTTGTACCTATCTTTCAGTAGATGAGAGAGGTGGCACACAAGAAACGGGTCATGAACCAGCAGTGTGAAACCAGGGAAATGAACCAGCTGCTGTGAAAGCCACCTCTCTTACTCTCCGAGAAAGAGGACAGGGTTGGAGTGGGGAGGAGAGAGTGCAGGACAGGCAGGAATAAAGGAGCTGATTGTACTGATAGGAGCATTAGCTTAGAAGTCCGTGGACTGTCCTTCAGCTAATGAACAGAAAATGTTGGATCAGAAAATAATAATTGTATGTGAATGATCTTTCATACTTTTGAAATGATAATAATTTGTTCTGGAAGGGCCTTAAAGATCATTTCATTCAAGGCCCTGGTTTAACGTGACATGAAACCAAGGAACTGAGGTTGAAGGGAACTGACTTATCCTCACGTCCACAAGCAAGTTGGTGGCGAGAGCCTGGCCTCCTGGCCCCCTGCCTTACCCTCTCCACTGACCCAGGCTGCCTGGCCATCCAACAGGCCAAAAGGCACCAGAAAGCCCCTTTCAAGCAAGCAAGGAGGTACAGGGTACAAGGCGGTTGGGTTTCAGCTGTTTAGCTATGTTTCTGAACACACAGGAGGCACCCTCTCTTCTCCATCTGGATGAACCTATGAGACCATTCGGGTTGCTGGCTAAGCATCCCACGTGCCTCCACCAAGCCAGAAATACAAAAAGACCATAAAGTCCAATAGAGCAAAGGAATCCAGCAAAAGGCCATGTCCAAAAAGTCAATGCAGGAAAGCCGCCACATGAATACACTGTGTCCCGAGTCCAGGACCTTTGTGAAAGGCACGATGACAAAGATGGGAGAGCAACTGCCGTCTTCTGAGTGCCTTCCTTCCAGGTGTTACCCCATTGAGTCTTCACACACCCCTTTCTTAGGTGAGACAATTGAGGCCAGAAGTGTTAAGTGACCTGCCTATTGCACGGAGAACCAATACTCCAACCCAGGTCCACTTGAGTCCGGGTTCTTTCTCTGAGACCCTGTTCCCTGTCTCTCGATAATTGCTCTGCGTGAGTAATAGAGCAACTAGGTCTTTGGGTGAAATGAGACTGTGGTATCAGCTCATAATTTACATCTTATTTGCTTCATCCAAAAAATTCCAAATTTCTCTCTGTTCCTGAATGAAAAGAAAAGGCCGTCTCTTCTCAGCTTCCCTTTCTGATCCCACCCTGATACTTGGAAGAACAAAAAGGACCGCAGCCAACAGGAAGGAAAGGAACATCTCTCGGCTAAGACTGTGGTGCCAAAGAAAGCGAGAAAGCAGGAACAAAGTAACAAATTATGTTGTCAGAGAAAATGTGAACTTTTTGATTGGGGATGACATTTATTTTAAGTGTGCAATGACGGCAGGGAATCTGTCAGGGTAAGACATGGCAGAGGTTTCAGCGTTTCTTAAGAGTGTCGTGGGAATTTAGCTAAAACTGTTAAAACTGACACCATTGGCTTTTGTTAACACATTAAGCATGGGAAAAGTGCCATTCAGCATATCCTCCATAGCATCAGTTCAGTTAAATCATCTGGAAGATGCATAAAACTGGGGGGTAGGGGGAGGGGATAATAACCGGCTACATTTTTCAACACATGTGGAGTCTGAGGGGAGAAGGCCAGTGCCATTTTGATAAGAATGACAAATGATTCCTTTAAGATATAGCTCCCTACAAGGCAGAAGGGGAGGGGAGGGCATTTTTGTGGGCCCTGCTATATTCCTAAGGATATTTTAGTATAGGAAACAAAGTACTGCATGACATTAAGATTCCCAGAGGAAAATAATCATTGATCAACACATAGATGTACACACATGGATGTGGCTGAAGTAGCAATGAAGGCCTGCCTCAAACTTTCTGCTTTAAACTAGACTCAATGATTATTTCAGAGTTAGGCTGAGTGAGAAAAAGCAGAAATTCCACTGTTTACCCAGTGAGATGAACTCAATCAAATGCAAAGGCACTATTGCTTCTCCATGAAATCCTCAAAAGAACCCAATAAACTGAACCTTGCCTTGACCTGATTCCTCCCCAGAAGCAGAGCAAAAGAAAAGAAAATGGAAAGCCTGACAATGCCATGATTTCCAACAGTTAAATGGGTCTGAGCTCTTGGTGACCAGAACGCTACATTGAAATGGTAGCCTAAGCTTCTTGGACAAATGTTTTGATTGAAGCCGAAGAATTTCGTTCTCAGCACCCTCTGGCTAGTAAATGAAAAATTACATGTTTGTGTCATAGGAAGATTTAAGAAAAAGAGCTTGGCGTTTATGTTTGAAGAGCACAAAAGATATTGTAGTCCTGCCAAATTGTGCTAGAAAATGCAACGCCTTTTACCGTAACTCCATCCATGTGCTTTGCAAGACCTTAGGAAGTGAAATAGTCCCTGGAAGTGAGGAAGTACTCTGGGTGCCATTTTTCCTTAGGGCGCAGCAGACTGAAATTCTGTGCTAGGGTCCCCTTATCAACTCCCGACTAAAGAAAAGCCTTCAATTTGGCAAAACTATGAGGCAAATGACTTACTGCCCTTTGGCAGAGACGGAACCCTGCGTGTACCTCTGCGTCAGGATTTACACTCTTTGTAGTCTGCAGAGGCTCTGAGTTTGCTGGTATCTGACTTGGGATTTTCTGGTCAGCTTCCAGGAGAGTGTTTATTGTCCATAGGTTAGGGTGCCTTCCATTTAAAGCCTTTCCCGGCTCCCTGGTTATCCGTACACGATTACTCCATGCTCAGATTTGTAAGCAACAGACTCTAATGAATGTAAATAAAATAAGCCCCAGTTTTCCAATTATAGCGCCGTGACCCCCTCTCTCTACATCACCACCGACTGTCGGTGACCAGTGTAACTTTCCAACATTCCATGTGCGAGGAAGTTTTTGCTCATTTGCGCCTGTCTGGTTTAGCTGATAAAACACAGACACAGAATTAAGGGCAAAAACATAGAACTTGGCTGCCAAGAACTGTCTTTCTACTAGGCAAACATCATCTTGTGCAGTTTAAAACACTAAACTTTCTTCCTAAACGGCTTCTTCCATCGTCCTCCCCCTCGACACGGAAAAGGGAATATATGAGCTTGGACCAAAAAGGATCCTTACTTTTGGCTCCAGAAGTGGAGCTGTTGCAGGCATGGCACCTCATCAAATACACCAGACTGTCACCATTTGGACCTGACCAACCTCATTTCCTAGATTCTTCAAGTCCTCCCCCTTATCGATCTTTGGCTATTACCAAGCACAGGCACTCACCAGGCATAGCACCTGGGTTATCCAGACACACCACTACTGATTTTTGAAATTTAAGCGGGGGGAGAAAAAAAAGATCAAGCAGTTGCCATAAGCATTGTCCAGATTCAGAAAATACTCTTATCCCCAAGTAAAACTGACTGAAATAAGGTCATTGGAACTGGCCTCACTATTGGCAGCCTTCAGTGGAATCATAGCTCAGTAACACATGACCTAATTCTTAGCTCCACTTTCCTTACTGCCTACCTCAAAAGTTCCCGGACTGCCCTTCGGCAGACAAGGAGAGCAAGACTTTCATGGAACAGATGTGGCTTTCATGTCTTAGATTGGCCAGGCAATGGAACCTTGAGAGGGCAAGCCCCATAAGGGAGAAAAAATAGAGGCAGGTGATCACAAAACTGCCATTTATTTTAACCAATGCATGGATACTCGGGTTGTTTTCTAGATTTTCACAGATACTTTACAGTAGCTTTTCTTTTACATGTTATTGTTTAGCGGCTAAGAAAGGTAGCAGAAGCATTCATTAACATAAATTCTTTGCAAGACTTTGTATTAATTCCAGAAATAAAATTCAGGAGACAGTTACCTAAGAGATTTCTAATTCACATGTGCCCTTTAGTCTGGTTTGTAAAAGCAATTCTAATTAACTATTCTAATAGATTATGGTAATCAGTTCCAAAGTTATTAATCTGCCTACAAACAAAATCACACCTGCTAAAGATGTTCACATTGTTATCAATAGATACGCAAATATTCTTGGTATTGACCTTCCCCTGACATAGGCTAACACAACTAGAAAACTTAATAAGCATCTAATGTCTCACACAACTTTGAAATGACACATTTGGTGTCAACATGTACTCTGTATCGTAATTTTCTACACTATAATCCTCTTCTTCAGCATTCTCAACATAGCATTAAAGAGTGAATTTTCCTTAAAGCTAGTTTGCTAGCAAATATCCCATCCATGCTTTGTGACATCACAGAAATTTCCCTAACAACTGTGAAATCCTAAACAGAAATTTATTATCATGTCAAGGTGATAATAAAAGATGAGGTCAGTTACAGCTAGCAAGAAGCAAGAGTCCTGATTTTTCAGGAAGATATAGGCCTTCAGGTATAAAGAGATGAAAAATGAAGAAAAGATAAAGTGTGACTCTAAGGTGATTCAATGGATTTTCTCGGGTATCTCATAAACCAGCTCTGAGAAGAATTAAAATCAGAGCTCTAACGGTGTTCTGAGCAAGAACGGTGTTATTTAAAGTAAGCTGATAGCCTTCAGTTGTGATTATTTAAAGAGTAACCTTCATTATTATGCATAAGTACCATCACTTTAAAGTTAAAAGTGACATGAAACACAGAGTCTTTGAAAATGTCTTCATAAAGTTTTTTTAAGATACCTGCATCAAATATGATAGACAAGAAAACTAAAGTTTCCATTATTGTATACATTTCCATTATGTAAAATTTTTTAAAAGACAGAGGAAAAAGAAAAAGAAGAAACATTTTTCCCCCGATGCGAAGGACCAATAGATATTGAAAGTTGCCACAAGTATCCATAATAAATTCAACCATCAAATGTCACATGACTGGAAGGAACAGAAATATTTTCTGAGGCAATTGTTCGGTTTATCCTTTTACTAAGTGATGCAATCAGTTATACCAATAAGATGGTACATACTGTCACTAGTACATGAAACCACCTTTTGGTTTGTTTATAATTTCAAGACTGATGCTAACTCAAGCCCTTGCTTTGTTGCAATATCCCTGGTTAGTACCATAGACCTCTCTGCCTCTCTTGTTTTTCTCAAAAGCAATTTAGAAAATGCCTGTATTTTAGACAAAAGGAGAACATTTGGTGAAAGAAAATTCATCATCAGGTATCTAGAGGTTTGTTAATAGAAAAGGCAACTCCCACAGTGTATTCTAGTGCTGAAGCCAGACACACATGCTCAGGACCAGCAAGCTGCCTTCACAGTGGGCCAAAAGTCATTATCATAATTTTATATTACATAGACTACATTGAAAATTTAATATATCCCAGCAAAAAGAGACAAAAGACATTTTGCATAATGCGTCTGTGAGCGCACTCTCTCTTGCTACTCTTTTAGCCACCCCATGCAGATAATCACACCAGGAAAAAGAAGTTCATTACCTAAGCCAAATCAAAATTAGGCTTTTCTTTTTGCTAGGGAACTTCATTAGTAAGCCCTGTCTTATACAGCTGGGAGATTTGATGAATCTATCTTAGAGTAATAATTCAGTACAACCAGCCGCAATTTTACCTTAAGTTTTACATCTTTATTAAGAAAAGTAGAAATACATAAACTGGATACATGTAGATAAATGTTTAAATATGTTAAATCAAGATGCTAACTAAAATCACTTTTGGATATTTGAAACATTCTGGGGTGATAGAAGAAACCCAGGTAAGAAATGCACCTCTTTGCCAACTTAACTACCCATGATTAAGGCTTTCAAGGAAAAAAAAAAAAAAAAAATTAAAGAAGGCAAAGCTGCAACACTTGGAGTTGAGGAAAGCGGGTATTTATTGAAACTACTCAAATGAGAACACCTTCAAATTTTAAAGTTAGCCTTTGATTAACAAGCAAACACAGGGGGAAAGAGTCATTTTAGATATCTTCTTAAGATAAAGGCTCAAGATCCATTGTCCCTACATGCCGTCCAAGAAAATATCCACTGTGGCGCTGTCTCCATTTATATCATACAAAACTCAGTTATCCCACAGACAGGGAACAAAGAGCCCCACTCTCCCCTTTGTGTGACCCACATATGTAAGTAAGTGCACCAGCATTCAGGAGCGCTGCTGGCTGCAGACGATGGTCTGTGGAACTCCTCCAAGATTGCATCCTTTCATGCTGAAAAAACCCATCTCCGTAGCCCTGGTCGTGGACGTAGTTTTCCACACTGCGCTTGAAGCTAACCTTGACTTCTGTAACCAGACTGAAGTTTCAATATCATGCAGGGCTTCCTTGGCCATTGTCCATTATGCTTTCTCTTAATCATACAAAGCCAGCTCTCCTTCAAGAGAAATATCAGTCTCACTTTGCCAGTTCTTCCCTCTCTTATTGGCATCCATGAATTTCCTCAAATACTTACATCAATCCTATTGCAGGAACGAGAGTCCTGAATTCCTGAAGGTTAAGACTTTTTGAAACAGAGAAGATTACTTAATTTCCTAGGTCTCTTCGGTGTTATCAATCTATATTTTTTGTTAACCCTGGATGGAGGGCAAAGCCTATGGCAAAACAACAACAAAACCAAACCAAAAAACTAACCTCTTCCACCTGGTAATAGATGTCACTTCACCCATATTTGAATGGTAGGAGCACTCAAGAGACAAATTCCACTTGATTTAAGCTTGAACTGGTCATGGAGCCTAAGTGGTCCAAATGGACCAATCCTGACTTCCAATATTGTAATGCTCAACAACCTCTTTTTGAGAAAGCAGAAAAGATTTAAGAAGTCCCCGGTTTAAGAGGTAAAAACTAAATACTTTCGTTCATTTACAACTATCTAAATCGTACTCTCAGAGCATTCTGAAACATGGATAGCATTCTGAATTCTAGCTTCCCCATCGGTTTAATTGAATTTTTACAAATTAATAACATAGTCTATTTTATTCCTTTCTAACGTTTCATCTTCTTCTGAAAACTCTACAGTTCCTGGTAATTTGCTGCCATGGGCAGAAATAGAAAGTGGAAATGAAAGAGTTTCAGATATTTTAAGATATGACAACATAGGAAACCTTTAGAGAGGAACATGATTACAATAGCTACCATTTATAAAGTTTTAACTGTGTACCCGTCATGGTGTTAGATATTTTTCCCCTCAAAACAACTGTATTAGTTAGCTACTACTATTTTTCCCATTTTATGGATTAGGAGACCAAGTTTTTGAAAAGTTCAATAATTCGCCCCAGTCACACAGCAAGAAAGTGCTGAGGCTTGGATTTATACTCATTAATCTGACTCTAGTGCCCATTTTCCTAATCACCGTGTTCTCCAATCCTCCCAAGCAAGCAGTGAGCGATAAGCAATTCCAGGAAATCAAAAAAGTTGCTTAATTCTCACACCTGTCCTCTAAGTCACTTATGAAAATGCCCTTCCAGGTGTCCTTTGGGGACAGGAGCTATAAGAAGCATTTAGATATAAAGAAAACAGGCAGGGAGCCCTATAGAAAACTGGGAAGGATATAGAAAGAGAAATATACGGAAATATGGGCATATTCTATGCCATTATTTTGGTTTCTCTGAAAAAAGGACTATTAATCACTCCATTATCTGGTTTTATAAAAAAAAACCTTTATTAAAAAAACTAACTTGTACTTTCACAACCCTTGCTACTTGGCCACCTTAACCATCGCCGATACCTCTTTAAGGTCCTATGAAAGTCACACCACGTCATTCTTCACTTTTCCTTTCCCTACACAAATAAAGTTGGGTAGATCATGGCCCAGTGTAAGTCTTCTTTCGTCTTTGCTGACTTAGCTGTACTGTTCTTGTCTCTAGAATTTGTCCTTCTCATTTGACTGTTTATCCATGTTACATTACATTGTGATACATGTGATACAGGTGATATATAAACATAGATGTGATCATCTCTTTATATGTATGCCTGGTCTGCCAACCACAACCAGATTCTATACTCCTTGAGAGCAGGAGATACATCTCACGTGTTTGTAAGTAAAAAGCAAAAAAAAACCCGGATGCTTAAAAACTGTGTGACAAAGAATAGTGGGGGTAGAGTTACACAGGCATCTTATAATTCTTTCTGCCCTGGTTCTCTTCTTCTGAATCTTTATAAATTTATTTATTTATTTATTTATTTATTTATTTTTGGCTGTGTTGGGTCTTCGTTGCTGCACGCGGGCTTTCTCTAGCTGCGGCGAGCAGGGGCTACTCTTCATTGTGGTGCGTGGGCTTCTCATTGCGGTGGCTTCTCTTGTTGTGGAGCACGGGCTCTAGGCGCGTGGGCTTCAGTAGTTGTGGCTCACAGGCTTTGTTGCTCCGTGGCATGTGGGATCTTCCTGGACCAGGACTCGAACCCGTGACCCCTGCGTTGGCAGGCAGATCCTTAACCACTGTGCCCCCAGGGAAGTCCCTGAATCTTTAAAGAATACAGAGCAGGGCAAATGTTCTAAAATTTGAGATTTACAAAGGCACCGACGCATACCAGCGCACAGTTGACAAAACAACTGCAAAGACAGTGATCACAAACAAACAACAAATGCCAACAACAAGATCAAACAGAGCAATAATATCAACAATTAACAAAACAAGTGAAAGCAAGGTTCTTGAGATTTATCTTTTATATTAAGGTGTAATAACATAGTCTAAAGAGGTATTTTTATATATTTTATAAGAAAGTTGTAGATTATATAAACCCTGGATACTTGGCCATAAAAAAACCAATCAATTATCATCCTGAGAGGGACCAAATACATATATTTTAGAACTTCCCCTCACATTCAATTGCAATTTAGTCCTAGTTCAGAAAATCCAGTTCAGCTATTTTCTTTTTCAACAGATTTCCACATGCTATTAGAAGTACACAGTTAACCAGGTTTCATGCAGTAGACAAAATGGCATTGTGGGATTACATTAGTTCGACAGCTGCTTTACGACTATAGTTTCCAGACCAATTTATTTAATATTGATCTTTAAACAAACATCAGTACAAATAAATTTGAGCACTCCAGTCCCGAGATTTTATATCTATAAAAGAGGCCTATATTCAGAGAAGCAGGGCTGCTTGTATTTCTGCCTTTGATTCTGTTCTCTTTGATCCTACCAGGTATCAAATACATCAATGCCAAATTAAAACAAATCCATCTTCAGATAACACTCTGTTTATAATCGTTCGTGCAGAAAGAATTTTTCTATCAATAACTTCCAGCAAGCATTCTAACCGATCTTTTTATTGCTTTATTCTGACTACTACAAAAGTCAGCAGTGCCCAGTCCTGCCTTGAGCTGTAGACCCGGCTCTACCTGGAATATCTCCCAGGAAGGGCTGAGGCCCATTTTCCCATCTCCAAGCAGCTTGCTCTCTTAAACAATTGCAACCTGGCGGCAGGGATGCACCAAGATCCAGCTGCCCCTACGGAGAAAATTGCCGCACAAAGCTAGGGGTTCCGAAGGCCAATCTCAAGATTTTTACGGGACTACAGTTGACCATTTGGAGGAGGGGACAGCTGGGTGCTAAATATAAATGGGAAAAAAGACTTACATAGGGAAATAGATAATGAATCCTGGGACTAAACACTCGATTCAATTAGGCGGGCATGTCTGAATGTGAGGCATAAATGGACCCAACATAATTATTTGCACAGGACTTATTTATGCTCTTTCTTAGTTATCCTGATTGAGTACAGATATGGGGCTCACCAGGGGATGGATACTCCTGGGGTCTGGAACTGAGATCAAGTTCAAAGTTTTGGGTCACAATTCATTCATGTCTGCCATCTGTTTTTATGTTCATTGAGGTCTACGGATTATATTGATCTTTTGAAGAAATAAAGTTTCTTTTCTGTTCTTTTCCCTCCCTCTTCCTCTCCACCTCTTCCTTCCTTCTTTTCTTTTAAATAGAGATATTCTGGAAACAGAGTAGGTCAGTGGAAAAAGTCTTTGTGGGAAATTAAAAATCCCTTCAGCAAAATATTCAGGTTTTTTCCAGACACCTTGAACCTGCACCATCAAAGGAAGGTATATCTGCTCTGAAAGTGTAAGATAATTGTCTACTGTGAGTTATGAATTCTGGTCAGTGAAGGATTGTTTTTAAGAACATGTGAATTTTTGTAAAAAGTCTTTTGACTCTGTCATAAATTAGGGCCCAAGGAGCGATTGAGGGGACACATTATTTTAATGTTTAACATCAGAGATGCATAAAAGATACAACTATTCAAGACTACTATCCCTCAGCCTATCTAATAGCTGGATGCTATAAATAAAGCAACAAATCTATTATTTATATAAGTACTAGCTTCTGCTATGCCCCTTTCCAGTGTGCTGACTTAAATGAACTTGAAGCGTTAAACAAATGTACAGAATAGGAACCACATCTATTTCATTTTCCTAATTTGAAAGGACTCTTCTTTGTTCACCAAACCATTAAAACCGGACATATTCTAGAGATAGATGAAAAGTGTCCATGTGGCTAAATGTGGCTACTCTCCTGCCCCTGGGGAACAGGGTGAAATATAAGGCACAGGGTTTTGTCCACAATGCTGCTGAATCTAAAAGAGGAGGCAGACCCTCCACGTAGCTGGAAGGCGAGGCTTGGTGCTGCTACGTAACCTCTAAGTTGCTACGGTGGGACCAGCCAAAGAGGAAGGTCTTCTTTCGGCTGTGTGCACTGTGGGATGGGTAGAGAATGATTTTTTTCCCTCTTAGAATTATTGAGAGGATTAAATGGTGAAACACAGGTGAATCTGCTTTGATAACCAGATATCAAGCCAACATAACGTTCATACTCTTTCTTAACTCATAATTATCATAAGATATCTAGGAAGGTCACGATTTTATTAAAGGAAGTCCACCTTTTATGGCTAATATCGGCTTCTATACTGGCTGACCAAGGGCTGGGACAGGTGGAAGAGCTAGTCTTCTCTCTGGGTGCCTCGCTTAGCATCCCTACCCACACCCCAATGTTCCACCGACACATCACTAAATGAATTCCCTTAAGGCATCATTCCGGTTGAGAACTCTATACATTTTGTATGTCATCCCCACTGCATCCTTTCGCTGGCTAATTCTCAAGGAGTTAGCGCAAGAGAAGGGAAGATATGCCCCAGTCCTGGGTGCTCACTTCCATTGGGATAGTCTGTAATGAGAGATGAGTCGATAGTCCTAATGAGCCTCTGCCATTTGGGTGAGCCATGGGAACTGATGGTCTAAATCTCAGATATCAACTATGCTCTGGGCAGAGAAAATCCTGAAAACCACTCCTCTGCAGACATTTCCATTAAAACCTTTACAACAATGAGCATGTAATTATTCACTTCTTGCCTTTTACCTACTGACCGTGAGCATCTGAGACATACTCAGCATATCTTTGTATCCCCAGTCGGTGACAGAGTCCCTGGCATGAACAGATGATGAATGAATGAGTACAGGCTAGAGGAACAAACTCAGAGAGGTGATGATGGTTCTGAAACCATGACATATGAGCGGAGTTTGAAGGAAATGGTGAATGTTGATCTTGGAGGAGAATCAAGAGAAGAGGCATGTCAGCTGCAACAAAATATATGAAGGACTTTATGGCAGAGGAAGGATACGTTTCTCTCCATGTGGACCAGAGGGTGGAAATTTCAGACAGGATTATAGCATCCTGAGACACCTGCCTTGCCTTCATCACCCACATCTTCGGGTCATAACTCCTAAATATTTCTGTGTTCCATTTCTTCTCCATTTCCCTTGCCAGAGTCTTGGTTCTGACTCTCATCTAAATCTCTTGGGCTATTTATACTTCGCTGCATGTGGTATCTCACTCCTTTACTTCCATGCTCTAGCCTGCCGCAGGTCTTATTATGTTGTCCCCTGATTAAAATCTCTTGGAAGCCTCTCCGCTATCCTCAAAATAAAACTCAACTTCCTTGGCTGGGAAACAGGGTCTCTGAGGATCTAGTTTCTCCCTGAGTCTTTAAACTCCACGCTTTAGGCGTACTCTTCTCCCTGACTGAATACCCTTCTTCCCTGGCCCTCCTGAGGGGCTTGGACTCATCATTCAAGATTCTGCTCAGAAGCGTCCGCTTTTACAAAGTCTCCCTTGCCCCTCACAGGCATGTTCATTTAGCCACTTCCCTGTCTTCTCATAACTAACACCTTGTGGTTTAGTACATTTCAATTATGTATATTTTAATTTTTATTACCTTGAGGAAAGGTAACATTCTATTTACATTTGTATCCCATTCATTTTGTATCCCATTTATTCAACATTTTATTTACTTTGTTGAGTAAATATATGAATGACTGGGTGATTTACTCTTTAAGTGGATCTTCAAAACTTGGACCAGGCTCTTTGGGGAAGTGTTGATTCCTTAGGTGTTCAGCTGGTAGGCTGGATTACACTTTTATAGGTTCTTCTAGCTTCTTCCCTCCACTCTCACCCCCTTAGGGCTTGGTGAGCAATAGGGTAGGAGACAGTCAAGGCAGGCACGTGTGTAGAAGTTTAATCAGAGCTTTCTGTTGAGGCAAGTAGACTAGTCAGAAAAGTCAGAGCGGGCTTCCACTGTTCACAGATGATAAACCAGTCCAGGATCTAGGTTAAGTCCTGTAAAAGCCTCCCCCACAGCCCCTCACCCAAGCTAAGCCTATCAGGTACAGTGAGAGAGGATTTCACTTAGGTACTCATGTTACACAAACAAGAAATGATTTTGATAAACAAAAGACTTAACCGAAGTCCTTTCTTGCGGGAGGAGGGTCAGCACATTTGCGCCCTTGATGTTGGTTCCTAATGGTTATTTCTTACGTGAGAGAGTATAAACACTAACATATCATTCCACTGCTTGCAGAGATCTCCCAGAGTATTAAAGAGCAATGATTTACAAGTACTACTTTTATGAATCCACACAGTGGAATCTCTCTACACATTTTTTAAGCACTAGCCATCTGGGAGATCACAGGTCTGCAAGATCACAGATCATAGATCACAGATCAATGTCTACGTTTAGGCATTTACTTAATGCACTCCAAGGGCAATTTAGAAAATTGTACTCTAGTGATCCCCCAAACTCAATGCCCCTCCCTAAGTGCCTAACCAATTACCAAGAGGATGCTTTTACTGCTAGAGAGAATTTAACTTTAAAAAAAGTTTTAAATCTGGTACTAATGATAGCCTGGAAGATTAAGATCTTGTGTTATGATACAAGGAAGAATGCCCTTTTACAGAAAACTGCTCTCTCTGCCTAAATTCAACTTAAATTTGCACATAGGTTTAAGATCTCCTACAAATTTAATTTCATGAGGCACGAATTCAAACTCTCTTTTCTACCCTTAAACTTAGCGCTTGATTATTTTTTCATACTTTGATGGCATTAGTGAAAACAGTGTAACTACTAGACATAAGGTTAAAATGCAAAGTTACAGGTTACTACAGTTCTATAAGACTCACTGGGACAAAAGTGATGGAAGTTACTCTTACTTAAATCTGACCAAAGTACCCCCAACACTGAAAAATGTGTAGGTGCCTTTCCTACCACACAAACTACGAGAGCTTTTAAAAATAATTACCTACATACAAACTGTGAAGCAGTCAGTTAGGAACAGAGACAGGGTGCTTACCGTTTTGAATGTGAATTTTTTTAATGGTTCTGATAACTGTGTTTAGTATGTCTTTTGGTACATGTAGTGATATTATTACTAAGTGTATCTTTTTTTTTAATAGATCTTTATTGGAGTATAATTGCTTCACAATACTGTGTTAGTTTCTGTTGTACAACAGTAAATGCATCTTAATGCTGTCGGCGTGGAGAATGTTGATCAGCTAAAATTTCAATTTGCATGTCATCTACACTAATATTTTAAGCAATTCGTTTGATCATGTAAATGGGAATCATATTGCCACAATTCTCTAATAAAAACCTGTGCTTTTCAATTAAAAATCTACTTCCTATACTGTCCATAAAAATTCCCTCCCCATCAGGATTTATGAAGTCACGGGGAAGCCTGCTTGGTCCTACCCCCTTTCCTGTTATCTTTTGGTGCCGGGGATAATGAGAGACTTGACAACGTGGCTTCGGGTTGAAATTAAAAGCCTATAGCTCTTCCCACTCTGGTTTTACGGGGCCTGGCTGCTGAGACTTCACAGGACCTCGCTGAAACGACCTGTCTACTTGAGCGCCACCTGGTCCCACCCGGCGAGGCCTTTGGATCAAACCCTTCTCGTGTGAATACAGACAACGTCTGGGAAACCGTGGTGCGGATGTCTCCACAGAGAATCACAGATGCTGTCAGGACCTAACTTCACACTCAGACATTTGATGCATTTTAAAAAGGGATTCAGCCTCAGACTCAAACAGGCAGATGGATGGTCTAACACTTCAAAGGTTTTAGCAGGACTGCCGTTTTTTTTCCTTTGTCCTATAACCCGCTCTGCTTCTCCTCCTTCTCCCCAACACGCCTCTGCATGGTTCTAAAGGAAGTGACAGTCTCACCAATCCTAACGGAACACCACAGAATAAGCACCGATCCATTCGTTCCCTTATACAATCTCGAGCTTTCCAGTTCTAACATCAATGGTTCCAAGAAATCAGGGATGGGTGCAGGGAGAAGGAGTCACAGAAACAGCGACAAGACTAAAGAAGCAATAAGACAACACCCAGTTCTGTGTTGTGCTGTGGCTGGGAAACGGTGAGTATCTTCCAGCTGGGAACCTGCTCTGCCCTCACAGTCAATTCCCGCCAGCAAAGTGAAGGTATCCTAGACTGCAGGAAAAGCTGATTGCATTCTGGTTCAGGCCATCGAGGAAAAAGGCCCCAAGTCCAAATTGACCTTTACCTTAAAGGGTTTATTTTGACAACTGACAAAGCAATTATTAAATTAGAAATATGCAGGCAATTGAAGCTGCTGATGTCTACACAAGTTCAAAAATTGCTGCTTTTCCATTAATTAATTATGGGGTTTACACAAGTTGGTCAATTGACACGGAATGTGGACAAAGGATTTTCCCCTGAGACATCCAGAAACAGGTGCATATCTATGTCTTGCCTCTAACCCTGATGGAACCTGATGCCACGAAAATGTTGAGGGTTCTACAGAAGCCTAAGCTGGAGGTGAAGTAGAGGGGGGCAGAATAGGCAAAAGTGGGCTTCAGAAGTTTTAATCAATCAGTCGTCCCATTCTTACTATAAGCTAGGGTGTCAACTTCATCCCAAGTTGGAGAAGATGACATTATGTGCCCTTTCATATTTTGAAATTTAATGGGAGAGTGGAGAGAATATTTACTTATGTGAAATCACTTGTAAATAACCCAAACCCAGTTCTGGATGGGTTAGGACTGCCAGGAATAGGAAAGGGGAGACAAGCTGCATCTTTAAAGAAGAGCATCTATTTATAGGTATGGTGGAATATACCTGGGGATAAACTCAGAGAAGATTACGCTGAAAAAGACCTTAGAGATTGTCTAATACAAAAACCTTTATGTAAACCTTTATATAAACCTCTTTATAAATAAGGTGAAATGGACTTGTTTATAGTCTTTTGGTTAGAATGGCAGAGCCAGACTGACAGTCCAGTTCCCATCAACAACCTGTCCTGTGATCTTCCCACAGTGCCCTTCCTCTATGTATGTTCTGTAAAATAACCTACATGTCGATTTTCTCTATTTAAGAAGCAACATTTCCTCATGCTTGTTCGTTTCTTCAAAGCAGAGATGTGCAATTCACACACGTGCATATGCACATAAATAGGAAGTATTTTAAAAAGTCTAAGAAGCTAAGTGGAAAGACTGGACCTGGCTTAATCCGTTCGTGTCTTGACTTAAATTTGGTGTGTTTTCTATATCCATGTTTCAGACAAGAGTATTTTCTTCATCTGTTGACTGTTGTAATTTGCAAAGGCTAGTATCCTTTATATACTACACAATTTAAAATGTACATGCTACATTCTCAAATAGTTAAGAAGTTAAAATATATGTACATTAAACACCACTAAAAAGAAAAATAGCAAAAAAGTGGAAAAATAATATGCTAAAAGTCAAATATCTCATAGCATTAAAACATCTCATAGTGATGTGTTCTTTTAAGTCAATAAGATAGTGACAAATGCTAATTTTAATGGCCATAAGGCATGAATAAGTTCTTGCTAAAATACCAAAAAAAAATGGTGAATAAAAGATGAAAAAATCAATCTCACTAGTAATAAAAAAGGGAAAATTAAAATGAGGCATTGTTGGTATGTATCAGATGGAGTTTTCTAAAATTAAAAACGTCTATTTTTTTAAAGGTCCATTACTCAGTGTGGTCGAGGGCATGAAGACATGGGTCTTCTCACACGCAGAGGGAGATGTATATATCACGACAACTTTACTGACCAGAAATCTAAAAATTCATATGAAGAGCTTTAAGAATTTTCCCATACTTTCTTATAAGAATTTATCCTAGGATCTTCCCTGGTGGTGCAGTGGTTGAGAATCCACCTGGCAATGCAGAGGACGCGGGTTTGATCCCTGGTCCGGAAGATCCCACGTGCCGCGGAACAACTAAGCCCCTGCGCCACAACTACTGAGCCTGTGCTCTAGAGCCCGAGAGCCACAACCACTGAGCCCACGTGCTGCAACTACTGAAGCCCGCGCACCTAGAGCCCGTGCTCCGCAACAAGAGGAGCCACCGCAACGAGAAGCCCGCTCACCGCAACGAAGAGTAGCCCCCGCTCGCCGCAACTAGAGAAAGCCCGCACGCAACCAAAAATAATAAAGATAAAAAATAATAATAATTAAAAAATTTATCCTAAGGAGGTAATCAGAGATTGTGGCGGAGAATGTTCATTACAGTGTTGTTTAGGAGAGCAACATATTGGTAACAATTCAAAATGTCCAGCTCAGACTATGCAGAACGTCCAAGGGCATTGCTTCAATAAAGATGAGCCTGAGTATTTGAAGGGCTATTTTATAATCATTAAGGTATATAAAGAGCCAGTGTATCTCAGGGGTTTAGAACACAATCTCTGGACCTCAAACTGCTTAGTCCAAATCTTGCCAACTGTTAGCTTTGTGTCCTTGGGCAAGTTACTTAATCTTTTAGTGTCTCAGTTCCCTCAAGTATAAAATGGGGGTAATAGCAGTACCTGTCTCATAGAATAGTTGTAGCTTAGATAAATGGATTCACATATTTAGTTAGAATGGTACTGACAAATTATAAACACTCAATAAATGTTAATTATATATTTGATATATTTGAAGAATATTAATGACCGGGAATATGTGCATTATATAATAATATTTGAAAAGCAGAAAGCACTTAAAATGTTATATTGTATGGTAAGATCACATTCATATTTAAAGTATATACATGTGTGTATATATTTGTATAAATAAAAGGCCGAAGAAGAAAGACTTGAAGAATATATACCAAAATGTTATCACTTGGCTCTTAGAGTACAGGCTGTAAGTAATTAATTTTCCTTTATACTTTTCTGCATTTTCCAAGTTGGCCATAATCAGAAACATTACAGATTATTCAAAGAAAAAATAGGAATAGTTTTTCTCTCTCTTTAGTCTTTGATTTTTAGGGAAGGAATTTTCAGAGGAAAGGAAACACCGCTATGTATGAAACCATTAAAGCGCGGAAAGAGAAGCTGCCTAGGACAGTAAAGGAGACGGAAAAACACAGGGAAGAAGGGGGGAAAGGAAATGAAATGAGGTAAGTTAAGAAGAGATGAACATGCCAAGCAGAAAAAAATCAAGGAAGGAAATAGGAAGCAAGTAACTGTGCAGAGACCTAGGAGATAAATCAGAACAGAAAACGTAGAGGAAGCCTGGCCGATTGTCACACGTCTGCATGTCCAGAGTGGTTGGCCAGGTCACCGCTGCTCACAAGAGCCTTCTTTACAGTGAAACGTGAGGTGCTGCGTTACAAGAAAATGGTTAAAGGTAACCGAGAAGCTGATCATTATCAATTAAGCCGTGCTCACTTGGCCCGGAGGGGTGTATTCTACAAAGTGAGCCAAACAGTTTCTTCCACAATTTTCTTTTTATTTCCTTCATAGTACATTTATTTGCTGTGTTACCCAAAGTTTGGATAACCCCAGAATCCAGGCATATCCTCAGGGCAGGGGAGAGAGAACAATGTGATCTAATGATCACCGCCTTACCAGACTTAAGTTTCCTTCAATTACTGGCTGAGGAAATCATCTAAACGAGGAAATGTGTGAAGGCTGCTTTCTACAGAGGAGAAATGATTAATATTGAATAACAAAAAAGAAGCCAAAGAATTAAAATGGAGTTTTTAGGGTTGTAAAATTGAAGATGAATTACTGTCACGCCTGTGGATAACAAGGGGCTGTATTCAAGTTAGGTCTGCATCGATTCAGCGGGTCAGTGTAAAATTCAGACTAGTCTGGTCCGCATAGGAAATACTAGAGAGAGAAAAGAAACCCTGAGACTTGATAGGGACTAGAAAGAATAAAAGGTCTTAAAGTAGGGGCCACTTCAACACACGCAATGTAGAAATTTCATATCAAGGTCAACTGAATCACACTTGCCAGGAAGGGCACAGGACCCTATATGTGCCTTTGAACAAGTTCCTCGGCCTCCTCACTGTAAAACCAGGATAATAATATAACCGGGTTATACTGGAGGATGAAGTGAGACAACCCATGTAAAATGCTAATCTCGGTGCAAGGTATTCTACAAGTGATAGCTGAAAAATAGTATAAAATTAGCAAAAGAAAAGGGGTTATTATTTTGCAACTATATCAGGAAATGCTTAAGGAAATACTCTGGGAGGATCAGAGAGAGGAAATGAGGATGTACAGAGGCCACCAGACAACTCAGCCTCAGGAACACTCTTTCGCTTCAAAGGGGAATTCTGTTAGACACAATCTGAGTTAGCCCTCAAAGGGTTATTTTAGTGGTGTGTTATTCTATCCATCTTTGCTGGCAGGGCAACATTAAATGCAGAACTCATGAAAAGGAAATTGGGTAAGCTTTCACCCATCAGAGGAGAGTGGGGAAAGTACCTTTTATGAGTAGTCACCAGTGAACTATGGGAATGTCCTTTAGGATGTTGACCTAGATATGTTCCCAGGTAAATTAATGCTCCTCTGTCACTTTTACTGTCCAAGGGGTGCATAAATGAATGAACGAATGGCATACATTTTGCTGGATTCCAAGCTTCCTGATTAATTTGAAACAAGTGACGAAGAGCTTATTTAAGAACTTAGTTAGAAAAGCTGGGTTCTTTTGCACATGACACACTTGCAAACCCCACATACACAGGCACAGACACACACACACATATCACCAGGTTTCCTTATGACACCACTCCATTCACAGGAACTTTATTTACTACTCTCATTGTCAGGTTTGGGAGTAAAATTTCCACAGATAAGTTCACACATATGTGTTCTTCGCGTTTCGTGTTCTTTACAGCACTTCGTACATTCTCACAGTGAGAAGAAAAACAGAAACCAAGGTGAGAATTCTTTTGATATTTCCATTGCTTTTCAATGAAACAAACAAGCCATATGTCATAATGGGAATTAGAGATGGCATTTGGGGAAGTTCCCACTTTTGAGGGAAGTGTACGTGTGTGTGTGTGTGTGTGTGTGTGTGTGTGTGTGTGTGTTGTTCTTTACAGCACTTCGTACATTCTCACAGTGAGAAGAAAAACAGAAACCAAGGTGAGAATTCTTTTGATATTTCCATTGCTTTTCAATGAAACAAACAAGCCATATGTCATAATGGGAATTAGAGATGGCATTTGGGGAAGTTCCCACTTTTGAGGGAAGTGTACGTGTGTGTGTGTGTGTGTGTGTGTGTGTGTGTGTGTGTGTGTATTGTTTTCTGCTAGAGTTACTATAGCAGATAATTCAAAATAAAATTCAGCAGGTCCTGATGTTAAATTTGGGGCACCAAACTGAATTTAGGGAGCGCAGAAGTACCAGGCCTCTCTGGGGAGGTGGTCTAATACCTCCTGAGGCCCCTGGCTCAGCTGTGGCAAGCTAATAAGGTTACCCTGAAGCAGATGCAGTTGTTAGTACAGATGTGGCATGGGACCTCCTGAGGCAGGCCACAGTCATGATAACTCATGGTCATACGTAAGATACTTATTATGAAAGCTTGTGACGGGAGACCCTCAGACTGGAGGTATCCCAGGGCGTCATGCTCTTTGTCTCCTTTTCTCTCAGTTCACCTCACCGAAGGCAGGCTAATCATTTTTCACACACACACACACACACACGCGCACGCACACACGTACACACACACACACACACACACACACACGGTGTCTGGGGAGAGTTGTTTGGGACACTTCCCCTTCAATGCAAAGATATCGTATATTAACGCACATACGTGGAATCTGAAAAAAATTGGTATAGACGATCTTATTTACAAGCAGAAATATAGACACGGACGTAGAGAACAAATGTATGGATACCAAGGGGGAACGGGGGTAGTGGTGGGATGGATTGGGAGATTGGGATTGATATATATACACTATTGATACTCTGTATAAAATAGATAACTAATGAGAACAGACTGTATAGCACAGGGAACTCTACTCAATGCTCTGTGGTGACCTAAACGGGAAGGAAATCCAAAAAAGAGGGGATATATGTATACGTGGAGCTGATTCACTTTGCTGTACAGCAGAAACTAACACAACATAGTAAAGCAACTCTACTCCAATAAACATTAAAAAAAACCCACAAAGGACTTGAAATCATTCTAAGGCAATTGGAGTTATGGGGCAAGTATGCACAGAGAATATCACAGAAATCGAGTGTGACAGCTGGTGTGGGTGTCCAGAGAAAGGAACTGCCCCTATTTACAGACACAATGGCGAGGAATGGTTTTGGCAGCCAGTTTCAAGGTTCATGGTGTGTGGTGAAATGGGTAATCCTGCGGGGGAGGGCTGGTTATAAAGAAAACGGCGTGTCTCCTCAACACTTCCCACTCTGCCCGTGGTCTAAAATGATGCTTTGGAGGAGACAGATGAGAACTACTGGATTTAATTTTACTGAAAACCCTTTCAAACAGAGTGAGCTGATCTTACAAAAACACACAATCTCCTGAATGAGTGGAAGGGTGCACGTGCAGTTTGCACGCTGAAGTAATAACTTGAAAATTGTATGCTGGTAAAACCTGGGTGAATGCAGGACAGAGTGGAATAATGTACAGAGAGTAGCTTAAGCACCAAAAGAATCTGATTTGTTCAGTATTTTCAGACGAATGGAGCACTGCTACTAATGTTCTGATTTCCAGCCCGAGAAGACAGACAAGCAAGCTGACTTCTGAAATTCCCCAACCACTTCGTTACCAAGGGCGGCGGGTTACAACATGATAAGCAGTAGCTTCTGGACACATGGGGGGTGCCTTCTGTGGGGTTTCCAAACCTCTCAGTCCCAGGGGGAGGGGAGGTGCAGGACAGGAAATGGAGGTAAAGTTAAATCTCCCCCGTGAATCATGTTTCCCCAAGAGGAACTCTACCGCTGGGGTCATTCTTTAGCTTGTCTGAACCGATTTTCCTTCCTCTATAAGTGGTCGTGTAGAGAACATTTACTGTGCTCCAGTGTGAAACCAAATACTGTTACAAACAGCTTCAATGAAGTTACAATTTATGGGACAGAGGTCCTACATTCATATGTGAGGATAACTATCATTCTAAGATTCTTGCAAATGAAGACCTACAAAAAAATAAGCTTTAATCAAACTAAAGATAAAAAATAACGTTAAGAATAAAAATTGAAGGACATGAAAGCAAAATGTGATTTCAGATGATACTAGAAGAATGTATGGGAATGCGATTCTACGATCATCAAAAGGCAATGTTTCTAAATAACTTCTACATCACTAGATCTCTATTTCCACAACACATAAAACCACTGGAGATTTTAATATCTAAGTTTACTCATTCATTCATTCAGCCCATTAATCAATCATCCATTCGGCAAACTTTTGTTGCCAGCCAATAAATTTTTAAGTGTTTTCTATACGATATCAGAGATTGTAAACCAAATCCAATAGGGCTTGGCCATCAGACCACACAGTCTGTTATCTGATATAAGAATGCAGTGAAGATGATTGACAAAGATGCTTCAATAATTAAATCCATATCAAACTTGGGTATGGGTTTAGGGTTGGATGTGGCTCCTGAAAAAAAAAAAGGTAGAAATTGAAATAAAGTCAGTTATCTCTGTGACTGGAATATTTCTATCACAGAACCACATATTCATCATAATTTAGGTTCAGTTCTTTAAGCTGTATCTTACAGTGGGCATTACGTCAGATACTTAGTCTGTAGTTAACAAGGCCAGCAGGATTTCATATGCTAAGACCTGACTCACCAGAGCCTTAAAATACATTCATTATTTATTTCAACTATTAATCTAGAGATTAAAATAAGATAGTACTTGTACATATTTTTCTCAACTGCCCCTTCTTAATTTTATTCTTCCATTAGTGGGGAAACAGAGACAAGAAGGGACTATAATTCAGGATCCCATAGCTAGTTAGTAGCTGAATTAGATCTAGAATGCTTGCTTTCTAATCAATGATCTCAGGTTTATATACCTTAGGTCATACAGCTTTGATAGATTTTAAATTACCAGAGTTAGCACAGGAGTCAATAATATCAGAGGAGAAGACACAATGTAGTATGAGAAATAAAATGGATCCACATATATTCTGGGCAATGTAATTATGACCTGAATCACACAGAAGTATGCAATCTGATAACCACACAGATAACAGTGTTCTTTCAATTCATAATAAATTGACAGCATTTTTTTAATGACAAAGATAGTTCAAAGATTTAAAAGTTGCCGGACACACTAATTAGAGTCAAGAGCAGCCTGGTTTATATCTAGCTCCTTTTTAGCACCGTTTTATTGGTTTGGTCCGACACCATCCCCTGCAGTGTGTGGAGACAGGCCAGGAGTATGAGGGCTGCAGAGCAGAAAGAAAATCAACTGTGAAATTGGTAATTTTATTGAGTTTCACGGGGGGCTTTGTTGTTAAGACACAATGCAACTGGAACAGAACGCCTATGGTAACACCATGCACACGGTGACCATTTCATGGCCAAAGGTAAACTCCCCCTAACCAAAAGCTACACGTACACACGCATCCCCCCTCAAAAGTACTTTGCAAGGTGGGAAAAGAAACGGATCTGGTGAAGGATGGATGGGTATGTTGCAGGTATGGGGGCACCGCCAAAGCACAGGCAGAATGGTATGTGTGGAGTGGTGTGTGCGTGTGTCTTTCCCTTCCAACATCTCAGAAGGTTCCTTTTCTGAACAAGGTCTGCTGGTTTGCGTTCAGGGAAAAGCTGTCCTTTTACTATAAATGGTAAGAAGGTCCCAGAGGGGTATGTGAGGAAGACAGAGGCAGAAGGAGAGGACAGACCGAAATGTAATGCCTGAACAGCTGAAATCATTTGGTACTCTCAATCCCCCAGGTAAAATAAGAATTAAACATAGCTAACAGGATATTACTCCCAGTTGGAAAAGATCTGCTTGCTGGCCATGTGAAAGTGAAGTGAACAATTGGTATTTGTTCTAGGGTGGTATTTTCTTTTTCCCCCTGAAAGTTTAAAGCAGGAATAATTAAATAAAGTATGCTGGTTAACTGGGTAAATACATTCACAGCTTCTGTGCCTTGCAGGGCTGTCCCTGTAGTGGGTTAATTTGGTTTCAGATGGAAGGATGCCGAAAGATGTTCCAGGCAGCCAAGATGGGGCAGGGCAGAGGAGGTTAAGTGGCGGTGAAAGCAGGAACACTTTCATTCTGTGAGAACAGTGTGTGCGTGCAGAACACTTCTCTGTAAAACACTTTCTCCCACACCAGTACACGAGTCTGAGCAGCGAGCTACCATGCCAAGAAGGCTTCATTTTTGTCATGCATTTGGACCACATTTTTGCAAGGAAAGAAATGAGGAAAATCAAAACAGTCCTATGCGACGTCATCAGTTTAATCTAAACTGTATGCGGGAGTGGTGAT
>NC_041232.1:39048572-39056072 GCF_002837175.3 Physeter macrocephalus
GTATTAACATGCATTTGTTTAATCAACTCCATCTGCAACTTTATGATTACTGGTCCACTATTTGATTTGGTTTGTACACTGATTTGTTGAAGAGATGGATTAATGAATACTGCACATGATTTTTATTCAGCTAACATGCTACTAGCGTTGGAAAACAATATTTACATTTCCTTTCTTTTCATTAACTAGTAACGAACTTTAATCCGCTTTACTTTATGTATTTCTCATCGCTGCTTTTCTGCTGATTCAACCATAGCCCAGCGCATGTTCTTTAAGGCTTGAGAACGTGATGGCTAATTGCTCTCTTCCTGTAGCATAGGTAACCCAGCTCACCTGAATGGGTACCTACCGTCTCAGAGGGAAATGGTCACCAAACGGTAATCAATATGGTGTCATGACAGTTCACCCAGAAGCTCTGTCTTAAATGCAGCTTTGCTTTTTAGAGATTCACATTCACCACAGTTTTTCACATTTTTCTGCGGGCTGCTTGTCTCCTGACTAATCCAAAATTCACAGAATTTTTAAAAATACAAGAAACAGATCTCTTCTTCTTAAGTACTCCAGCCGAATAATAGGCTGAATCATTAAGGGCAAGTAGATATACTAATGCTAAAGGTAACACAGTCCAAAATGACAGAGGCATTTTAGGAATACAATAAATCCAATCAAATTGGAAGACATTTTCAAAACTTACCTGTTAAACATTTTTGAAAAAGGACCACATCGAGTAAATTTGTATTGGGGTCATTTTCGGACACAGGTGGGTGCTTGTTAATTTTAAACATCGGGGCCCTTCCTCGTCTTGTAATCGTAAAACTGATTTCCTAAAGCCAATCGGAAGAAATGTCCTAAATTCTACCCATTCATGCCAACATTGTTGCATGAGGATTCTAGCTACCATTAAGCAGGCATTTGGTGGAGGAGGAGGGACTAAAAATTTATGATACAAACTGGAGTTATGGGTTGCTCTGTGGCTTTGTGCCCCATCTGTCAAACTGGGGTGTCTGAACGGAGAGAAAGCAAGAAATTCCCACAAATCACAGATTGCAGTGCTGTTCGGCTCCCTCATTACTCGAAAGGTATGATTCTGTGTGAATAAAAAATGTACAGTTAGCATGCTGAAGTATTGAATGGCTTTTAAGAGCATTTAAAAAATATGTACAAGGATGGAAAGGTCACTTGCATCAAGGAGAGCACGCACAAGGTGAAAGCCTAATGAAACATTATGCGGCATCTTTTTTGGTGCTCAGAATAGCTCCAAGGTTAAGAGACTCCGAGTCAGTCTTCTGCAGATCCATTTCCTCTCTCCAGGCTTCTCATGTTAACCCAGTGATTTAGTGCTCTGCATTAAGAGCAATTCACCTGCCTCTCGTGTCCCTGTGGCCCATCCCTCTGGGGAGCGAGGTGGAGAATAAAAAGTTCCACATATGGTAAAGTCAAGCTGCTTGGAGCCTGCTGAGTGTCTGCTGTGGGGATAGCGGCTCCTGAAAGCCCCAGCTGGTACTTGGAAGAGATTCTGCATTACTACACCTCAGTGCCTGCCTGGTTCCCTTCGGAAACTGTTGGCTCCACATACGACAGCCATTTTAGATCTCTTCAACCCTTTTCTCCCGGTTCTGTATCCAACTGAACAGTTGGTCCTCTACTGCTAGATAATCAAATTCTTCCATCTGGTCCCATCCCTGTGGAACGGAAAAGGTGTAGTATGCACCCGGTCCCAAACACATAGCAGGAGAGGCACAGCCTTCCCAACAGAAAGCAGTCCACAATAGGCAACAGCAAAACCTTGATTTTAAATCCGGGGGAGGGAGGGGGGAAGGGAGTTAAATATCTATAAAATTATCTCCGAAAGAGAAATCGTTGAAACCTGCCCAAATTACTCGACTGCATGAGCCACGCTGCTAAATACAACATGAACACACGCCCAACACTTAGACCCTGGTGGAAGCACCATGCGAATTACTTTGAGATACCCTCCGGGCACGCGAGGTACCCCAGACAGATGCCCCATCCTGTGACCACACTGGTGTGACCCACCAGCACCGAGTGTGCTCAGGCTGAGAATTCGTGCTATCTTTCTCGGATTTGCTGCAGTTTACAGTAAGACTCATTACACAGCTTATACCATTCGGACCTACACCCACTGGTTTCTGTGTATGTTTGAAAATCTCTCCATATTTACATATAGAGACTTCATACGGTGTGAGGCAGACAAAGAGGAAATGTAACCGGTAATAGTTTCCAAAATGATGCCTCCTAAATGTTCTGGGCACTATAATTATTCCACGAACAGGCTAAGTACTTTGCTTTCCTTCTTGAGGTGGTTTCGCCTTAGCCTTTAACTGTCTTAACCTTTAGCCGTCCAACTATTCCTGTAACATAAAGCTGTCTTAAATCTAGCCTCTCTGGTTCCTACGTAGCCTAGACTTTTTTTGACAGCTTCCATTTTCCTATTGCTTTACACTTTTTAAGTAACTTTAACACACTGTCTTAAATGATCTTCACGACAGTTGTGTGAAAGTGTCTGGCACTGGTCTTTTTCAACCCACATTTTACAGGTAAAACAATCGTCTCAGAGAGATGAGGTGACTTGCTGACGGTGGACCGCAGGTGAGGGTAAAGCTTGTAACAGGACTCCAGGCCTCCTCATCCAGCACAGGTCCAGAATTTCAAGTTACTGATGAAATGATAGGTTTTGAGGGCAAAGCAGGCAGTTTTCATGTTGAGATTTGTCTTACTTTTGCTACCCTTTATAAAAGTATAAGGTGAATACCATCAGTGTCAGAGAAGATAAAAACAACAACAACAAAAACAGTTTAAAATTATTAAGTCCAGTCCCTTTACTTTATAGATATGGACACCCGAGGAGGACCAGAGACGTCAAAGGACTCGTCTAAGATTGTAAAATTGGTACTGCCATATTTTAATTAAATTAGGCTCTACAGTTTGTGTGATTCTTGAAAAGCAATTATCTGAAAGTTGCTTCCAGGGTACAGGCTATGTGTAAGGTAACTGGTTAGCAGTTTTAAAAAACTGAGTAAGAGATCCAAAGGTTAATCTCAATCTACTAATGAAGTCCTTATAAATCCTTACTGTATTCCCTCAGTGTGTATGAGTCAATTAGATTGCAGTCATAAATTGTGCATCTTATTAGGGCTTTTTATGAAAGAAACTTAAAATATGTCACTACTCACTGTTTCATTAACTATACAGTAAACACTGATTTAGGGCATCCTCTTTCCCAATAAGGAATATTCCCGTTTCAAAGAGCTCACAAGAGTTCATAGTCAGTAGAACTAGCAATGCTTTAATTAAGATGAAGATGTTAATAGAAGTGGTTTTTATTGTTTTTAAGAAAAACTCACTTATCTCATTTAATCACCCCAACCAAAGGTGACATCTGATGCTCAAGTCACAAAATACTCTTTCTAGCTCCTGTCATCACAGTGTTGGAAAATCTTCACTAACCTGAAATGCCAGAACTAATGACCAGATTTAATATGACTTCATAAATAATTTAATAATAATAGACTTAGAGTACCTCATTCCCTATTCTGATTGGTGGAAAATCAATTGCACTGTGCCTGGAAATGACTGACTTCCCATTAGAGCTTTTTCCTAATTGCAGTCAAACACAACATCTTCGCCCTTCAGTGGTACCAGACGGCACAGCAAAAAGTTATTTTTGATATAAATTTTAGTCCTCGTAAGCCCTTAACAACAGTCATTCTTTATCTTTTCTAAATCAGTTGTGACTACAGTAAGTGATGAGTCTGTTGGTTCACACTCTCTCCGGTTTCGAGTGACAAAGCTTAGCACATGAGTTGTTAACTACCTGTAATGACACTTGGTTGATTAATGCTTCAGTGACACCCAATTTGATCTCATGTCCACTATTAAATCACAGCCATGTAATATAATTTAGTGTCCAAAGATTTTATAAAGGAGGCAAAATCGGTTTTGAAGGCCATTCACATTTTTAAAGGTAGGACCGATTATACGATGCAGGCCTATTTTTCCCTTGGAGTTTCAAGGAATTAATTTTTCACTAACATCTACCAGAAGCTGTATTTTGGCATTTGTGCTTACAAATTAATAAACTGTTTTGTCTCTGAGTCAGTGGCTTTCAGTGGCTACTTGTTGGGGGAACAGTCTGATTCCAGTACTAGAAAGTCAAGGGCGAGAAAATATAACTGGCTTGGATCCAAAACAGGGAGAGGGATTGGCTGTGGCCCCTTGTCCATGTTCTACATCTCTAGTTTTGACAAACAGGCAACTTACAAAAATTGCATTCATAACTGTGCAGCAGAATTCATATATACACCGAAACATAAAATTTTATTTAGTGAAATGAGAATCCAATAAATGAGTATTACAAACAAAACATAACACCAAAAATAACAGTAATGAGTAGCGAACTACTATGAATAACTGCATTCCGCTCACCTCACACAGAATCCAAATTAGAAACCATTACTGCATCGAAGACTTGTTCTCAATAGCAGTTAAGCTTCTTTGAATGGATTCCCTATTGTATAAAAAGAGTGCCAGTCTTTGACTGCCAAAATCAATTAGTCGCATTCATTATGCCTCTATTTATTAATGTTGTACACTTTAGAATGCACGTGCTGATGGAACAAAAGAAAGTTTTGAAATATCAAATATGTGTTATGACTAAAATCAGAGCAAGAGAAGAAATGATCTTTAGTCTCTAACTGGTTACAAAGCCACTGTAAAGATTAGATTAGTGGTGACAGCTTTATAATCTTTTCCAAAACGTAATCCTTATAGTTCAGATTTTGCAACAGAAAAAGTATGCAATTGGTTACAGGTTATTGGCTCCAACCGTTACATTCAGGAGAATACTGTGTTTCTGTCTCCTGAAATCTAAATATATGATATAATCTTAACAGATGCAATTTTAATTTGTATTGCACTGTTATAATAAAATGGGGCAACATAAGGCTGTTTACTGATATAGGGTTCGGAGTTAATTCAATGATGCTAAGGATGACTGACTGGTATTAAAAATCAGCAAATAATTAAACCTTACGCTAAAATGAATGAAGAACAATGTTGGCATTCTGGCAGGGTAGATTTTGATGGAATTTACTGTCAAGCTGCCACCCTTAAACTTTCCACATGAAACAAAAACTGTAATTTGTCTCACTGTAATAAGTAGTGTTATATTCTTCATTTTCCCTCAAGTACTGCAGCACAAAAGGTGACATACACTGTATCATATGATTCCTACAGTTTCCCCCCACCCCCCAGGAGCAGGGGGCCAGGTAAAAGTGAAGGGTGCATGCATTATTTGTTTTAATGGGAAAAATTATTAATTGCTTTTTGCTATTAAAATCCAAATTTAGAGAGGGATAAGGTAGATACACTACCTTTAGTGTACTCAAACTTTAGAACGCTTAACATTTGAGGGGAAAACCACATGCCCATTAAGGCCTGAAATTATAACAGACACTCAACAAATACATTTGTCATGCCTCCTAGGATTAGCTTCTAAAATGCTGCTTGTGGCTCTACCCCAGTCGTCCCTACTTTCCAAAAATTCATTTAGTTCCCTGAGCCTATTTCCACTGCTGACTTTGGCAAGCTATTCTATATTCCATCTACTTACGGTGTTTAAAGAAACTTCCCTTCGAATTGCTAAAATGTGATAGTCTGGTCCAGTCCTCCATTTCAGTCATGACCTCTATGCTTTCAAATTAGTTTCTACTTCAAAAAGCTTACTGGCATCAAACTGACTGCCTTTTAGGAATATTATTCCCTTCTACTAAATCCCCACTTAGCTTTCCTTTCCCCTGAGCTAAACAGACCTGATTTATCAGTCTTCAAATTGCACGCTTAAAGCACTTTTTAGTACCTAAGCACCCAGGTACTGGGGTGATAGACATGACTAAATGCGTTTCAGAGTAGATAAGACAGGAAAGAGAATGTGTAGGAAGCTGACGTGCTAAACAAAATTTCAAATATAATCGGAAAGAGAGTTCCTTTACTTCCATTTCCATTCTTAGTAGCGGCGTACCCCGTTTACTCCTCAATCTTCCCTCAAGTTTCCGCTATCTTTTCGGGGCTGCAGAGCCATCGGAACCAACTTTTGAACATGAACTACGAAGCTTATTCAAGGATGTTGCATGCAATATACACTCTTACACACAAAGTCCCCCACTATTAAGCAGACATCCTGTTAAAGTTGTGTGAATAAAACTCCCAAGGAACTGAAGCCGCACGGTGCTGTTGGCTTACAGCTTTTTATACCACGTAGCTGAAGTATGCAAACAGGTTTTTACAAAAAATCTTGTCAGAAAATATTCCACACTCTTTCCCAAATTTATCAGATCCACTAACTTAGCAATAATGCATTACATGCCAGCAAGAATGATAAACCTGAGTGAGTCCTGGAGTGATGCTGTGGGATGTATATTCAATTTTTATTAAAATATGTACATTCCCACAGCTGGATTTCTTCCAGGCCCAGGGCTAGTGGGCCTGTGCTAATTTACATGGCTGATGGAACTCACAGGTTAATCAGAGGGTAGGTGCTGGCTTGATGAGCCCCCAAGGAGGCCTGTATGCAGTCAATTCCTGATTCTTTTCACACGTTATTTGACCTATGCATAATACCTCTGACCTGGACACCTTTTCCTCGTCACACATTCCATCCCAAGAGTGCCTCTTCCAATCCCTGGCTAAATTCCTTTGAGGCCAACCATCCAAGGCCTCTTTCTGTTAAGGAGTGAACTCTGGGAAAAGGTTTCCTTGTTACCTGACCATCTTAGAGGAAGCTTTACTAGTGTCCTTCTCAGTCTGGGCTGGAGGAACTATAAATGTAGCTTCAGTGTGTGGGTGTTTTATGAATACCATCTGTATAAAGTGTTTTACATTATCCATGCTTACTAACTAGTATGAATGGGGATAATTAAAAATTGGCTGCAGGAGGAAACGAGATAAACCGGAGTGGGGAAAAACATAAAAGGAAGTTTTGCAATAGCATTAAGGAAAAAAGGAAAGAAAATTTAAGAGAAAAATCAGCCATTTTACAGGCCTATTTCTTTAACATAAGGACATTCACTTCAAACACTGAAAATATTTTGTCACATTATTAAGCCAATTTTTAAATCGAATTTGATATTTCTTCTTTATTTCCTTACTTCAGTGATAATCCTCTGTATAATACCATTACTCTCACAGTCTATCAAAGATTCATCGCTTTCATTTTATGTAGCAAAAGATATGTTTTCTGAAACAGTGAAATTACGGGAAACTAATTAACTCTAAAGTTAACATTTTTTTTTTAATTTCATTTTTATGTTTTATGTTTATGTATGATCACGTCAACTTGTTTCTCTTTCTGTGAAACGACATCACAAGTATTGCGCCAATACATTTAAAATCCAAATGCTATACCTCTCTAGAATTTCAGAAAACAAGAAAATCAGATTACCAATTATTTTCTAAGCAAACATCAGAGGGCATTTTGGGGAT
>NC_041232.1:39061072-39074155 GCF_002837175.3 Physeter macrocephalus
TGTATGTGTGTGTGTGTGTGTGTATGTGTGTGTGTGTTTTAAATTTAGGAAAATCATGTTTCATGTACAGAACTGTCCTGGAATTTTGAGCATACAAGTTTGTTATTCTGAGCCATTTGATTAAATTTAACCACAGGAAACTCTTCCAAGTCCTAATGAAGCAACATTTACATCTAAAAAGGGAGCCAAGCCAAAAACCATCCTTTTCCAATATCTCTCTTTCAAACATCAGACTCCAATATAAGCTCCATGGTTTTCATTTCACTTTTATACCATCTCTCTGAGCTGTTGGAAACAGGTTAAACACAAGACAGGGAGTGGTGCACCAGTAGGTCTTTGGTGAAAAGGGTTGGCAGCAGTTCTACATACAGATATGTGTGCATGTGTACGTACACACACACACACACACACACACACGCACACACGCACACACTTAAATACAGCAACTATAAACATTTATTTTAAAGAAAGGCCATTAAAAAAATTAGAAAACTAGAGTTACTGACAGAAAATTTGAACTGAAATTCAGAAATCAGTCATATAATTTAAGACCTTTGAAATGAATGTACTTTTAGCTCATAACGTAACGTGATAGTTCAAGACACAGATTAGTAAAACAGGCCTTTAAAGAAAGTTAAAATTACCTTTCCATTAAGAGAGAAAAGTTTTTTTGCCTCTAAACAAACCGATACAACTTGGAAGATTATAATTTTTTCATATAAGACACATATACTTGCACACAATTTTACTGACTGTGTCATTACTAAGTTAAATTAAGCTGTTTCAATAACTGAAGAAGTTACAACTAACCGAAACAGCCTGGACATAGAATGCGATCTTATGATATTGCCAGGTTTCCAACATCACATTTATTCCATGCGATGGTGCACTTCAGCATAATAATGCGAGGATCCTAGGATGCAGCAGACACAGAAATAATGTCAAAAGCAATTCTTCACATTTGGATCTTACCACATCAAGTGCAAATAATGAACTTAAACATGAAAATGCAATTTGCTCCTTTTAAAGCACACATTTTTAACTCTTGCAGAAAACAAAAAACCCCCACCACATTCATTTCCAACGCCTCGAGGTAAAGAGGATGGCATCTATCACAAGTGCAGAGAATGTCTGAAGGATTTAGAAGCAATCTTTTCATAATGCTTCTTTGGGTGAGGAAGTAGAGTTATGAGTTGCTCAAAATTCATAAAGATTATTAAGTTTACATCCTCACAGAAGATCTGCCACCACTGCATCTCTCAGCTAGACTGTCAGCAGCCCTGCCCAATTCTACTGAGAATAGGTCTCTGGTTCAGGATATGCATTCATTTTGTGGCATTAGTGCTCCAGTGTATAAAACAAAGATTCTGTCCCATTCAAAAATCAAACAAACAGAAACAAAAAAACAGCTCGCCTCCAGTGGAACAAGGATACAATATCATAACTGAATTCAGGTACTCATTCTATCAATAACCCTGCATGGAAGTAACTTTAAAAGGGAAATAAGTTTTTATTCCAGCCAAGTTGATTCCAGATTATCAACTTAGTGTGTCTGTGCCTGCTGGGCTAGTTGAATGATTACTCTGTCCCTCAATGCCCTCAGCTATGACTGACCGGGCACCCATGGCCATGACCCCTCACGGTAAGGAAGCTTCCTAAACAACAGTGAGCTTTCCTGCTTGATGAATTCCAACCTCACAGCTCATCTAAACTGAGCCTATGGGCTTCACGGTTTTCCTTCTTACTCTCCGCATAGGTCTACGGGAAGTTATGAAACATATTTTTCTAGTCCTCCCAGGAGCAAGGCCAGGTTCACAATTTGACCTCAGAAACACAGCAGTCCTGCAAAGCCAGACAGCCTGATAGAACTGAGTATTCGTGTTCACTGCCTGGCCCAACACAAACCATAACATGCAGCACGGAGCAATGTTGCTTGTGGGAAATGACGAGCAATGGATCAGTGGGAGAAAAATAATGGGATTTAATCACATAAAAATATCCCAGGCACACAGCTCCCTTTTCAGCAAGCTGCCCACCTCAGGTGAGGGCACAGTGTTCTTCTGAAACCAACCACTTATAATTTACAAGGGAGCTACCTAGCCAGATCTTTTGATCAGATTAAGTTATAGGGTTCTGGGCACACCCAGAGATGCCCCTTCCCATCACGTGAGTATATGCACCTCCTGGAATAATTTTAAACACACATACAAAAACACCTATGTATGCATCACAGATGTCTTGGATGTGTGAGAAACGATCCCAGGAACAGGGCAGGCTCATGCGAAAGACTGTCACAGACTAATTAAGGACCCTGCTGCCGAAAAAGGAAGGGTGACCCTGCAGTCTTATTTACACAATTTCCAGCCAGAGGGCTGTGAAGTGGAGCCCCAGTGGGGGCATTTCTATCTGAAACCCAAGGGCACCTGCATTAAGGAAACTGGTGTAAATGAGTCCCTTTTTGCTCAATGACAGAAGGAAAGACACCAATACTTCAATTATCTTGGTGTGGAATCTATGTGCCGACCCTCTTGGATTCTAGTAACAAGACACAGTTATCTCTTATTTTATTATTATTACTATTTGCACTTCACACTGCATTCATTTAGAAGGAGGACATTTTGTGGCAAGAACAATAAAGCTTTTTAGGCAGAAGGTAGGGATTCAAAAATTGCAAAACCTCAGCTTTCAAAAATAGCCTAAGTGACCTCTTGCAGTACTCTGACCACTCTAGCAAGCAGGAGGCAACCCCTGTGAAGAGCGAATTCTGGCAAAGTTCTCTCTTCACAGATGATGCACAGCTTAAGCTATAATGAGTTTTTGGGTTACAAATGCTGAACGCATTAATATTCCTTGATGATAATTATCACAGTATAAGCACCTTTCCCAATGTGAGTAGCATAAAGCAACTGAAGCAGCATTTTTACTACATTTGAAACAAGCTGGAAAATGGGATTTTCTGCTCTTGTAACCTGGGGTCAACATACATCAAGCATTGAATATTAAACACACCTCTATATGAATCCCGCACCCCTTTCCTACCCTTCTGCTTCATGTATACCTAAAGCTATCTCCTTTATCCATTCTTCATTATGCAATTCTTGGTATGAACATACATGTGACATATATAATTCGAAAAAGAAATGTGTTTCCCCCCAATCACATGAATCCTATGTTTCTTCTTATGAGAAGACAAATAGCACATAAGATCAGTAAGCCATGCTTTACAGATGAGATGGGTCTCTCTGCAGTTTGAATGAATACTGTGGTCACTGGCTGCATGTAAAACAGGATGAAAATTAGAATTGAGCAAACAGGCTCCTAGAAGAACCAAATGCATCACATACAAGACAAACTACATACAGCCTTTACCTCTATACTTTCAAAACTCATCATACTCTTAAGCACAGAAAGGTTTACATGTGAATTCTAAGCCACCAACATGATAACAGTCATGATGTCAGCAGCATTATTTACTGGCAATAGTTCGCTAAGGATCCTGGAAACCAATTTTCAATCCAGATTAAAAGAACAAGTATTGTTATTTGGATAATAACCATCAAATATTATCAGAAGAAATTGATAAAGGTGATTCATTATGCATTATATCAGCAGTATCTGTCTAAGATTCGGTGTTTGCCTAGCATACCCCAAACGGATGCTGTATAGACTTCACTTACTATACCCCAACTGGATTTCATAATATGCTCGGAATAAACTATAAATTGACTTTTCCTCATCTCTTTTTCTTCCTCTCTCTCTATGTAGTGAAAAAGAAAAAAATGTCTATTTTAAAGCTCAACTGATACTAGGATGGCTCAAAATCATTACAATAGAAGAGCCTCCTTTTTAAAAAGCTGCTATAATATCATTTTAAGATTCTATGTAAATAATCCCAACATCATTTTGACTTAACAGTGACAAAATGAAAGCCAGTTCGAACCCTTAATCCAGAGAATGGGAATTGATTTAGGTATTTCTTTAGGTGTGAATCTGCGGAACTCATTTGTACCGTGTTACCCACACTTCATTTAGATAATATACCACGCTATAACTGCCTCAAGTTCTGTAACATCACTTTTACTTATGTGCTGCAAAAATATCTTCAAATCCCATTTGACTAGAAGGCAGGGAGGGTTATGAGGGAACCTTTACTAAATATTTAACAGCACCATCAGCTTATTAAATACTATAATGTGAGAGCCATGAAAACATGACATACAGTGCTTGCCTTTTTTCTAAAACGTAATGCCTCTCTGCTCATTTTGAACACTCTGCAAGCCCATTCATCAGCAGAACTGATGCATTTCAAAAAGTCCTCATTTACTAGCAGATAAATATGGTTAGAGAACCTTTTTAGTGTAGAAATGATTAGAAACCGACTTGGTTTTACTGTGCAAAATCTGCTTTGCTTTGGCCTAGGGGGAAAAAAAAAACCTCACAAAACATTTAAAAGGCTATTTTGAAAGAGCATGCAAAGGAACACTTTGAAATAAAAGAAAGTAGGGGGTATTTTTGGTTCACAGGAATATCAATACACCAAAACAAGGCAACAGATTTACAGACAGCTGATAAAGTACATGTATTCATCGAGTCTGGAAATAGTATCTCAAATACACATCATATAATGAGATTACCCATTGTGACGTTGCTTTTGACCATGACACTGATGGCAGGTAATTTCATTTGCAACTATTCATAATTGCATTTTTTAGAAGAACGGGTTAATACAATTTTGCATTTAGTCTGTTAAGATATTTTTAACTACAACTATGCTTTTTTTAAAAAAAAATGTTAAACAGAAATTCTGTAGCCTGTTGCAGTAGGTAGAAAGTAGGAATTCTCTCTAAAAAGATATTTCTATTCACAAAGAGATACACTATAGTCTAATTTAAAGAACACCTCCTTTCCACTGGAGGCCTGCAGAGTGAGCGTTTATCCTGTAAACACTGTAACAATGATTATCTGTCCTCCCCTGTTCTCAGTGGAGACTCTTGCTTTGGAAAATGTCTTGTGGTGACTTACTAAATTCAGGCTATTTCAATTAGTATTACTGCACATTAAAAATTAATTGCATTACTGAGTGGATTAAGGTTTAAATTTCAATTCTACAGTATGTGCACTAGAAATGACAGCTAAAAATCAATGCTCCTTGGCCCACAATCGGAAGTGTGTACACTTGAACAGCGCGGGCCTGGCGTCACCAGCCAAGCAGTTTTAACAGACTTGATAGTTCAATTGAAGGTGTGTCAGCTCTAATTCTACATTTTAGTTTGAATGCTGCACAGTGGCTCAGCCTTAGAAAAAGAAAAACAGAACAACAGTTGACCTAACCATTTGGAAAAACAAATGGACACAGGTACTAAAATTATGACAACAAGGGATTAAAATTCGCATATAATTATACCCAGGCTAAAACCTTGCTCACAACTCTGTTTAACAAGAACACAGGATCCTTGACTTAAATCCACACTAGTTTTTTTATTAGTTACTGAGTGACAGCAGTCGGTTGGGGGCAGGAAACAGGCTATTTTGTAGAGACATTACGACTATGTACAACGCTCATAATAACTTTATTCTATGTTTTAAAGAAGCCCAAGAAGATATGGAAAATACATATCTTTTCCTTAAACAGTGATCCTATTTAAGCCCCCTTTATAAATTATTAAATCTCTTTGGGGGAAGGGACAAATGAGTTGATCATCCTGACGACAAATTTATTACATCTAGACGAAACGTGTGAAAAGAAATGGGTCACTTTTATTCACAGTAAATTTGTTCTTCTGAGAAGATGAAGATGAAGAACATTACAAACCAAGTCCACAGAGTAAAGGAGGATCAATAAAGGCCCACCAAGCCACCCAGGGTATCTGGGTTTGGAACTGAACGGTGACTGGTATGTGCCTAAGAGGAAAAAATGCCGCCTGCAATGTTCCTTGAGATGCCCTCTGCGGTTGCACCCGCACCGGTGGCCAAGAGCAAGTTCAGTGGCAAGAGAGTAAAGGAGATGGGAAGTAATAACAACAATAAAAAGAATAATCTGTTGCAAATGGACCCCGAGGCGTAGTAGTCATCCCCATGCAACAATCACCCTTCACTGCAATTTACTGATGTGGCTTCATTACAATACAGCACATAAAGGGGCAACGTACAACGTGCACTCTTGAAAGCTATGTGGTTTGATGCAGCACACACCACCCTAGAAGGCACTGCTCAGGGAGCCAAGCCAGATTGTACAAAAGTGAAATTACCTGTAAAAAAATTAAATAGAGATGTAACATGTGTACAGCATCGTGATACATGGGTGGTGGGGGTGGAAAGAGGATAAAAGGTAGCAGGGAAAGGTGTTTCCTTAGTGAACTATTAAAGGCGTTCCAAATTCATCTGAATTAAAACATCCTTTGAAGAGGTAACAACTTTTAGCTTTGTCAGAAGGAAAAGATAAAGGATATGATGTTTCCTGTTTGGGAAATAGAAACTGGCACTCTGTTTCCTATTCTGATTCTTCAGAAAATGAACTTCAACCATGTTCTTAGGTGAACTTAAATACAGCACATTCAGGTTACTATTATGCAAAAGGAGAACACGGTTCGCTTCTCCCATTCTGGCCTGGCTGTAGTTCAAAGTCTTACTTTTCAGTCAGTGCCCAGAAGATGCTGAAGCAATGTGTTAAGGCGAAAAAAGAGATTCTTTCCTCACTAAGGATCATTGAGTATGTCATTGGTTAATTCTTGTTCTATGATCCTCATTAGCATGACTCTCAAGTTTCTGGTTATCATATCTGAAATATTAAGACATTATAACTATGAAGGTGCAGGTAATTGGATATTAACCAGAACATACTTGACTGGGCAGGAGGTAGGGCCCTGCTTAAACTAATCTTGAAATATATTAATCACCAATTAATGAAAGGGTTTCGAATTCATTTTCTATTATAGAACACCTCTGAGTATCTAAGCTTTTTCTAACAGAATGACCTGGAATAATAGGATAGAAATAAAGAATATGGCCATTTGATGGTGGGCCTGAATTAATTCTTTACAGCCTGTTGTCAGGTAATCATGAAAACTATAGTTAAAGCCTTGATTACAGTTATGAAGCCTGATGCAAAGAAGAGGGGATACGTTTCAATGTTCAGCAGCCTTGGTTTAAATTCCAAATTTTTTCCTTTAAATGCCAGAGCCATAGCTAAATATTTCACCAGAGAGCTGTCATAATATTATCTGAGTCTTTCAGCCTAAGCAGACTGTAGCCCTCCAACCTAACAACAGATGTACTCTTAAAATAAAAACCAATTAATGGGAGCCAGAGAGATCCAGCAAAGGCATGCTTCGTACATAGTAAACAGGAAGTAGTAAGAAGGTGATGAATATATTGAGGGATAAAAACCCTGACTAAGTGGTGGTTGAAAAGTCACCACCACTTAGATGGAAATAAAGTAATGCTGAGAAAAGAAAATGGAAAAAAGGGAAAAGAAAACAGAAAGAGGAACATAGAGAAAAGGAAAGTCATATTTCTCTAAAATCCACGGGGCTCTGAGATTGTGTCTGATGTGTCACAGATGTTCTCCTAGTTTGGTTGTAAAAGCCCCCACTAAGCTGCCTAGAAAAACTTCTGTACCTATTTCACTGAGTTAGAGAAACTGCTACCAAAATGCTATTCATCTTTTAAAAAAATTTCCAAGTACAGTATTCTCACAAAGAAATTCTAATATCTTTTCCAACTTAAAAGGTGTGCCCCCCAGATTCTCTGAAAAAAACTAACATTTTCATATACAAACTACTATATATAAAATAGGTAACTAATAAGAACCTACTGTATAGCACAGGGAACTCTACTCAATACTCTGTAATGGCCTATATGGGAAAAGAATTTTTAAAAAGAGGGGATATATGTATATGTATAGCTAATTCACTTTGATGTACACCTGAAACTAACACAACATTGTAAATCAACTCTACTCCAATAAAATTTTGTTTAAAATGACTTACATTTTTAAGTCAGAGAAAACAATGTGTTTGGATGAATGCAACGGAAGCAAGGGACTGAAATGATGCCATCTCTGTTTTTCCTGCCTTTAGTCACTTAATTTGATGAAAATAGTTAAGAAAACTCCTGTGATCTCAGGGTTTTTAAAAAATTTGTTCTTTGTTGAATTTAATTTTAATAATTCTTAAATAAGCACTCACGGCAGATGAACTAAGATACACAGGCATGTCAGCCCTTTTATCAACAATTTTGCCACAGAAATACACAAACATTTCAATGGCTCTTCATTAGCAAACAAATCAACAAGTGATATTTTAATGCCTGACTTTATTCCATCTCTGTGGGGACCGTAGTTGAGAGCGTGATGTACAGTACAGAGGAAGGAATCATCAGCCACAGCGTCCCAGGGCTCTCTCCATTGAGGACTTCGAAGCCTCTGCTTAAAGAGTGCATTTAATTGACTGATAGACAGTAGCTTCTTTGTTCACAGAAGACAGCGAAGTAATGGCAGCTTGAAAATCGTACCATCTACAGGGTCTCCTGAGACTAGTAACAGGGGGATATGTGTCAGGAATAAATAAATAATCTAATTATTAAGCCACTTCCTGTCAAGTTAACTCCAATTTGTTGGCTTTTGAAGGCAACAAAACGAGGCATTTTTCCTCATTATGCTTCTCTTTTTATACCAGTGGTAATCACAGGCGGATTAAAGGGTGCCTGATTGGTTTTTTTGTCAAGGAACTGAGAAGCAGCCAACAGTACAGAAAAACAGAGTTGGGGTTAGAAGAAATTTCATGCTTGTCTCCTTTCCAGCTCCCTAACAGCCCACACGGCTGCCCCATACAGAGCTGCCAGCTGTACAGCAAATGTGTACCCCTCCAACTGAGGCCTACCGGGCCACAGGCGCCATCCTGAGAGCTGTGAGATACCTTGCAATCTTGGCAGGTAGCTACTGCTGTCATAGGCATAATTCTAAAGGTGACCTAGGAAGCCCTATCAGCTCACCAAATGCAACAATGTAAGCAGCTGAAGTTCAACGCCTACTCTCCATATTGGCTCCCTTTCCTTTGTTTACTGCTATGATTGGCCCCCCAAGTAGGAAATAACCTATGGAAATAGGTCATCAGAGACCTTTTCTTTTTATGTGTCTGAGCCGATCCTATGGAAACAGGTCACGATGCCTATGCGTATGCAGGCCTGTGTGTGTGCGGGGATCGCTTTTGCTGATGACTTTCCCCGCCCTCCATTGAGAAATGTTTTGCAAACTTCATGCAGAAACAGACACCCACACCTGATAAACAACATAACAAACGGTGAGTGGAAACGGATATGCCCGTGGCATATTCTACTGCAAGTCAGAGGAGAGGACAAAACCAGAGCCAGAAGCCCTACCAACGTCTCTCAGACAGTCACTTGGAACCTTCTATCTGCCACAGACTCTGCCCAGCGTCTCTGTATGGAGCTTAGGAAGGAAGGCTGGCATCCCGTAATTCTTCTTGGGAGCAACGTTCTTCTGAGGTCTCTTTTAGGACGATGTGTTCTAAAAAGTAACAAGAAACTGTATCTTCCATCTGTCAGTGGGCGCCGTGAAAACCCCCAGGCTCACAGAAAATTAACATCAGGAGAAATGTCTAAGAGGCTTTCTTAGGGGCTTGTAAATTAGAAACTCCACTAACTGCCAGTATTTTTACTCTTGTAAATCAAAGCTGCTAGGTGCAGGCTAAAACACAAAACAAGGATAAACATCCTGGTTTGTCTTTTAAAAGCTTAACACTGAAATAATAGAGAGGCTCAAAGATTTCCTTGAAAAGTTGCTTCCGAAATAAGAATCCAAATAATCAGGATGAGCTCTTGAAAACTGTATCTTATTCCAAACAGATTTTTTTTTTCTTTGAAAAGATCTTTTTGCTTTCATATTAAATCGTCTTTGTGTTTAGAAAGGCTGATGGTAGCAGAGGTTGATAATTTCCTGTGTCACCACTTTGCACTTGGTAAACGGTGTAGCTATGTTCTATTTATGCCTGCGTATGTCCTTTCTGAATACGTCTTGAATTTTTGTTAAATTGTGCAGATAATTAAACCCTCTTCATATTTACAGTCTGCTTCACTGGTACCATGAATTCTGTTTTCAGTTACTGTCTGCAAATTCCCTCTCTGAACAATTTCATACGAAGCAATAACACTTCATTTTACATACGTTTTATCTGATGTCCCCATACAGAGCTGCCAGCTGTACAGCAAATGTGCGGTTCTCAAACTGAGGCCTACCAGGCCACAGGCGCCATCCTGAGAGCTGTGAGGCACCTTGCTGTCACTGTGACCATCACTCCACACTTCACACAACTTAAAATCATCTGATTATTAGAATTTGTGGCCCACACTCCATTTTATCCTTTATTTAATCTATCCCCACATCACACATTTGTTTAAATGTTTTGGCTGCTTTACAAATCATGCAGCCATCTGCACAGTAGGTGTGACACCATTTTTTAGACAAAAGTTACGTGGCAAACAAAGATAAAGTCATTTGAAATGCTTTGGTGTTTGTTATTCTGCCTGGTTCACTTGGACCAACTCTAAGAAATAAATAGAATTATCTGTGTAAATCGATGAACATCTATAAAAAACAACACCCAGCAGAACGCCGAGCTTGCTCCATTACCTAGGTTAATATCATGACAGCTGAGGAGAGATGACCTGGCCCACTTCTCATCTCTCCTGTACAGATGGCTATTAAAGAGAAAGTATCCCTTTTGTATGGTCCATGTAGAAACCCTTTATGGGCTTTTCAAATAAGCCAGCATTGCCCACATGAGGGTAGCTTTCTGTTACCATTAAACTGTCCAGATTTCATCTTTTTTAATTCAGCTCCGGATGAAACAAGCCAGTATTTCAACATATTTAACACCAAATGCTTGCTTCTTACTTCCCCGAGTTTTGTAAGCAATCAACTGAAGATGACTTAAAAAAAAAATTCAATGGTCTTCTCATTTAGAATTCATGTAAACTCCAGAGAACCTAAGGACTTGGAGCTTCTTAGGACAGTGCAGGCAGACACATATCTATACACCCACACATATATGCACTATTGTAGATTCATTCTATTCATTTTTTTAAAAAGCAGCCAATGGGCTTCCCTGGTGGCGCAGTGGTTGAGAGTCCGCCTGCCGATGCAGGGGACGCGGGTTCGCGCCCCGGTCTGGGAGGATCCCACGTGCCACGGAGCGGCTGGGCCCGTGAGCCATGGCCGCTGAGCCTGCGCGTCCCGAGCCTGTGCTCCGCAACGGGAGAGGCCACAACAGTGAGAGGCCCGCGTACCGCAAAAAAAAAAAAAAAAAAAAAAAAAAAAGCAGCCAATGAAAGCTGAGAGTGTAAAGCGCAACATGGCTCTTTATCTCCCTATGCAGAGATCCATATCTTTGGATATTTCCCCTTCAGACACATAAAATCCAAAACCATTATAGGCCTCAAAATATTGGTTTTAGTCTATTCTAAAGCAAGAGCACTCAAGCTGCAATGTTTCAGAGGTGATGCTGAATGTCACAGAACTATAATGAAGATTAGCACGTAGCGCACCATCCACTAAAGAAATGGAAAGAAAAGAGCGCCATTTGTGACCCTGGGCACCAAACAAACTGCAGAACATACAGATGTCACCTGCCACAAGCACAGACTAAAATTCCACCACACTGTACAAAACTGGCCTATGCATTCCTTTTGTCTTGATATCAGTCCTTCATAGCACGTGTAACATAATACATAGAGTAGATATCTTCCCACGTGCACTGTGGAAAGCTTGAATCTTTTCATGATCTTTTAAAAATTGTAACTATCCATAAAGCACTGAGTATTAGAGATCTGAATAAAAATAGTTAATATCTATGCATCTGTGTTTTTGTATTAGCTGTCATTTATAGTCCCAAATTCTAGCTTTGCTTTTCTAAAAGATAAATACATTTGCTTCATCCAAATACTCTAAGCATCGCCCTTGATCTGGGACATGTTTGTTAATGACTATTTGTGGATTTTCCTATTTTTTCGCAAAAGAACGTACTCTGCCAACCTTAGATACAATTTAGTCTTTCTGATCAGATGAAAAATAGGAAAAAAAAAAAACTTATTAAGTAATCACCTCTAAGTCAATTTTTAACAACAATTCTTAGGTAAATGGTTTATATTCATTCCCTTCACGTTCTCCATATGAGAACTATGAAAGCAAGGGTTGGAAATAGCCATAGCTATATAATGACCACTTGTCCTCCAAAGGCCATGACTGTAGCCATCAATTCCAAGGATAATGGTATTTCTCCCCTTTGATCATTTCTTTGTCAAGCTGACTGGCCTTCGATGGTGAGCTTACTGCCGGTTGTCTACCACCAGCCGCTCGCAATTTGCTCCCTCTGTTTCATGAGACAGTTGTCTGTGGCTGTTTGGAACACATTGGTCTCTTTGGGGATTTATGCGCTAGTTGCAATGCCAACCTCCGCAGTGATCGAAATTTCTTTCGAACTAAAATAGATAATTAGAGGCTGGTAACTATTGGTCAAGAATTATCAGAGTGAAAAAATTAAGCTTCTCATAAATAGTTCTTGGCAATGTCATCTCTTTGTATTGTCGCATGCCTAACAACCCTTTATTCAGAGCACTCACAAATTTGCTCTACTGCTGTTAAGCCTCATAATTGTATATGAGGCAATCCCTTTCCTGGGTTAAACACATTTACATTCTCTGGTCTCATCACGATCTGTGCTAATCCATACCAAATAATAATAATAACAACAACGATAATAATAATAACAGAAATCTCAAAGAGGAAAAAAAACAATAAATATTTACTGTGCTGATAAGAAGAGACAAGTGAATAATGAATTAAAGGACACAATGCACAATGGCTTCTTTCTGTATTTTCAGGTCAAAAGCCAATGTAAACTATGTGAAAGGAACAAAGGAAGACAAGAAAAAATTTCTCATCTGTGCAGACTTTAAAAGAGGGAAATCTTTTCCCCAGGAAAGCTGTTAAAATGTTTCGTAGCTCGTGTGTGTGTGTGTGTGTGTGTGTGTGTGTGTGTGTGTGTGTGTGTGTGTAAAGAAAAAGAG